>NW_008795909.1:1567036-1589806 GCF_000699145.1 Aptenodytes forsteri | reverse complement strand
CCTGGGCACACTGCCGGCTCATGTTCAGCCGGCTGTCGACCAGCACCCCCAGGTCCTTTTCCGCCAGGCAGCTTTCCAGCCACTCTTCCCCAAGCCTGTAGCATTGTATGGGGTTGTTGCAATTCAAGTGCAGGACCCTTACTTAGCACTAAGTAGCTGCAGACTTAGCCTTGTTGAACCTCATACCATTGGCCTCGGCCCATCGATCCAGCCTGTCCAGGTCCCTCTGCAGAGCCTTCCTACCCTTGAGCAGATCAACACTCCCGCCCACTTGCATCGGAGAAGATATCTTGACTTCTGATCTCTGCTTCGAGGAGACTTTCAGCATTTGCCGAAGTTGGTAGCACAGCTGCGTTTTACAAGGAACCCTGTCCTGCTGTATTTGTGTTCAGCATGCTGAATAGACCTGCTGGGTGAAACAAGCTGAGGAACAGCCATGCCCAGGCACGAGGAGGTGCTGAGCCACTCAAAATCCAGAATCAACTCTGGGTATGGGCACTTCTCTGTGCTTGGAGACCTTCACATTGCAAAAAGAGGAGGCCCCGGCAAGCTCAGGCACATCCAGGCTTAGGCAGCAGTTATGATGTTTTTTTTCAAGGTTATGATTCTGTTCTGTAGCCCTTTTGTTTTAGGCACTGAAGTTCTTTATTAGAGTTGGCCCCAAGAGACTTGCCCAAGTTTGTGGAGAAGCAGTTTATAGGAAAGCCAGATCTTCTCAGTGCCAGTCACAGCAGAGGGTGTGGTCACGGATATGCCAGAAGGAGGCCATAAAACTGCAGTGACCTGTGATGAATCAGCTCTTTTGCTCTCCAGATCCCACCATGGTAATACTGACTTCTGTTCGTAGGGGAATGAGAAAGATTTTTACCCAAACTAGTGTATGTATTTAGTGCTTGCACAGGTCAGGAATCATCTTTGTCCAGCCTGCCTTCATTATGCAGTAATACAATACACTGGATTTCTGTGAGATAAGCCACTGTCAGCTTTATTAAGGAAGAATTTTGCCTTACAGATTAATGTAAGCAACAAGCATTTCGAAACACCAATGGATGTATTGTGGGAATGAACATTTAAATGCAGCTTGTTCAGGCTTGTGCTGGTATTTGGTGCTGAAAAGAGCTTTTAGTGATGTCTATGGGAAACTTCAAATAACAGCTTTAAGAATTTGCCTGACAATGAACCTAGAGAAAATACCCTGGAATTACAAGATCTTTTCCTTTCAAAATAATCACACGTTAATCATATATATTATAATGAGTAATATCACTTCTTCACTCAAGCAAATTCAATTTCTGTATTTCTAACACTTTAATCTGGGCTCAAATCACAGGTGGTAAATACTATTTGCAGTTATCATTTTTCATTGCTTTTCAGTTAGAAGTCTTTTTTTTCAACTTTGGTGGAATGAATAAGACAAAAATATATATGTGCTTAGGAAATGTATCTGTTTTCCCTGTCACTCAGAGTGGAAAGAAAAAAGCAAGAAAATTTATTGGAAGAAAAAAGCCAGCAATTCCAATTCAAATCAATAAAATATTTCTTACAGTTTAAGCATGGGATTCAGCTAATTCAATTATCATTTACAGTGTGAGCACCTACCTTGGAGCTAGTTATCTTAGATATCTTTTCCAATCAATAGTCAACTAAACACTTTTGAGGTGCAAAAATCCAACCCATTTTAGATATCTGCTTTAGGAAGAAATGAATTTGCCCTTTGTTTCTTTCCACTTACCATAAGATGATGTCATACAAGTAGGCATCTACCATTAGTCTGATGAATTCTATTTTAATTGACTAACCAAAACAAGCTCCATTGAATATAAGCAACAGTTGAGGTTTTGAAGTGTTTTATCTGAGGGTTTTTTGCTGGGTTTTTTTGTTGGGTTTTTTGCCTTCCTGTGAAGCATTACACTTGTGCCACAGCTAGCTATGGCTAGCATGTTTCTAAATGCATTAAAACCTCTTGAGTGGTTGTTCTGCTAATCCACTGGGGCTAAACCACAAGCACTGGACATAAGGAATATTTTTACCCTGGGTCAGATAGGCTGAATTTCGGTATTTTTTTGCTTTCTGTGAAGTAGTGAATTTGTTCCTCTTTCTAGGCTTATCTGAACATTTTTGTCTGAGCTCCCCTCCTCTTACAGGTGTCCAGATTTTCACCTCTGCTCTCCTTCCACCCTGGCCTGTTCCTGCACTGTGTTACAGTTCTGGCTGGGTTTGCTCTTGTTTAGATGCTACTCTGGACTCTTGAAAGTGCTGTGTAGTTGTGAGGTGGTGCGATGAAGATGTGGACCCTTCTAAATTAGAATTTTTTGTCTAATGTGGCACGCATCATGCTATGTTTACTAAGATCACAGAGAACTGGATTTGAGGGTTCAGATGGTCTGCTTCAGCCCTCTGTTCCCATATTCCCACAAACGCATGCAATACAGTCAGCATAGATCTTGATCCAAAAATTTACTTAACTGCAAACTTATGAGTAGTCATATTGCTATCAATGGCATGAACTAAAGTTAGGCACATGTTTGTCAAGGGCACGCGCAGGTCAAAAAAGTATAAAATGAGGCTTTTCTTAAGGTAGACATGCTTGTATAATTGTAGGTATTCTATATCTTCTGAATTATTTGCCAGAAAGGTTATATTTGGGCTCATAATTTTTCCTGGAATATTTCCTAGGTCCCTGCAGAAGTAAAAGCAAATACAAGAAACCTAGGGAATTCACCCAGTTTCATAATAAACCTAAGGAGCCCCAAAGAGATTTTATCTTTAACACCACCTGGATAAAGCCAGTTTCACTCCCTGTGTAAATTCCCATTGACTCAAAAGGGTGACGGCATCTGTTTTACTGGCCCATTAATATCTTCATGTGATGAGTATGAATATAGGACATAAAAAGGAAGGAAGGCCACCAACAACAGGATAGAACACAAATCAGAATATTTCTTGAATTCATTTTGAAGATTTCTTGTGAGAGCTTCATGTTAGTCCAGCCTCTTCACATCATGTAAAAGGGATGAGGCAGCAGGAGGTGTTATGTAGACATTGCTAAAACTCTTCTTTCACAGGAGGATAATTCCTCTGGCTTAAGTGCCACAGAAAGCAGTCAAAAGTTTTCAGTCTGGAGCAGTCCTCTTAGGCCCTGGAAATGGTAGAGGTATGTTCAGCATAGGATGCAGGTAGTGATGCAGAACTGAGCGACACTTTGGTCCATTGGGCAGCATGAGGTGAAGGAGGATGTCTTTTAGGTCTGGAAAACCTTCTAAATTATGCTTGGGGACTCTTACTGTTTAACCATCGCTCATAGCCATAGAGTGTGACAGAATCTGCGTATTTCAGTGTCTGAGATCTAACTGGGAATCCTCATGTAACTTAAGAGTTTAGTAACTTAGCGATAGCTAAGTAATAGCTAATGTAGGAGCCTCTTAAAGTACGATCCTTTACAAGCAGATGTTTTAATGTTTTCACTTCCTGCTTATATGTTCCAAAGCTGTGTACCGTCACAGGGAAGGGAGTGCTGTTGAAGTTTGGGACCTGAGACCATCCCCCATCCACTCTGTGTCTTTCCCCTCTCTTGAACAGTAGTTGGAGAAGTGGGACGTGATGCGTTAAATCTTGTTAATACTTTTGGTTGGTTCATCCTTTCCGTTTTGACATTGTATCTTGTATCTGTCATTTTTATAGATGTACATAAAATTGGTTTAAGGAACAGATTCAATTTGGCATCCAATTTTTAACCAGTGTTGCTCATAAATCATACACAGTATTTATCAGTTTTAAGAGGAAAAGGCATGGATGTCCAAGGCTTATGAATTCCTCACAGCTCCTAAATTCTCCTGGAAACCTGGCTTGTAATGATGTGGGCATACAGTTTCCACTTCCATTTTTCTGTAACTTTGACTAAGCCTCAGACCAAACTTTAAAACCTGATTTACCATAAAGAGGTCATGAATTGCATCTGTTTATTAATTTTAGAATTGTTAGAATCTCAGCATTACTAAGCCTGCCAGATTTTTCTCTATCTTTGATTATACTCATAAAGAGAACAATATTGCTGTACATAGATGGGATGAAGGGGAAGGTTTACTTTCCTAAATTAGCTATGGAAGTTTGAATCTGAAAGCTGCAGAATGACTCTGTATGCCACTGATTTCCGGCGGAGTTGTGGTATCAATTTGCATTTTTGTGCACCAAAGTTAAATCTTTGTCCTTTTGCTTTTTCACAGCAGTTTTCCCATCTCTTTGGCAACTCTTAGAACTAACTTCAACAACTCTGAGAATTTTGAAGTCCTCTGCCTGGGAACCTAACTAGTACAGATCTCTTAAAGGTGAGAATTGGAGAAAGGACATCTTCTCCCAGGAAAATATCTTTGATATGATAGTTCTATCATATCAGGAAGGGGTTTTACCCACAGACTGAGGTTGAGACTGAATTGATGTTTTTGTTGTTTCTGAAGGAATGAGACATTTCTTTTACAGAAGCAGTGTTTATTTCAATCAACATTAACAAAATTTTATCAGCGTACTGAAATGCATGTGGGATGTTTAGTACATATCTGAAGGAAAAATTGTCACTATTGAAATTTTTGAGAGCTCAACATTTTCTTCATCAAAACTGTCAGGAAAAATCAAAGCATTTTCATAAAGTGATATTGAAAAAATTTTTTTGGGGAGGGATCAATTAAAAGTCTTTTCATAAAAAATGATATAATAGTGCTTTAATTTAAAACAAAACATGTCTGATAACACATTTGGGGTTCATGCAATTTAAATTTTGGACTTCTGATTATATAAAATTTATGTGCTGCTTTAAGTCATTTAAGACTTCACTTTTTCTTATTCCCATGAAGTGAATAATCCTTTTCTTGGTTAGTTATGAACTTCAAAAAATCACCCTTCCTCTTTAAAGGGAAATTAGCTATTACAGTTCCTCCATGTTTTCTGAGCTTTTCATATATACATGGTACAGTGATCTGGTACCTGGATATTTTGTACTTGATTTTGCAAGGGGAATTTATATGTTTGGTTGAAACCTCGTAAAACTGTAGTAGTTTAGATCCAGAGACTTCCATTCGCACATGAGAAATTTACACAAATTATTTCATTAAGAGCTTCCCCTTCCATTTCACAGAGAAATGATTGCGTGCCCATTTTTTTTACCTCTTGAATGCTGCAACCAATGCATTTTTAGCTCTAGCATACATCATATAGGTGGAGGTTGACTTCCTGATTTAAGAAGTAGCTGCGTTTTTCAGCTGCAGACTGGGACAATGATTGTCTTTTATTGAGCTGCTGTGCTTGTTCTTCCTAAACTAGTATTTCCAGAATTATGGTCCTGACCTCAAGTCGTGACACTTTGTCACTTTTTATTTGTGACTCTCACAAGGGATTCAAGCCCAAGGGGAATTCAATTGCAGAAATCAGGATCACAGGCGGAAGAGAAATCAGGGTTTGCAAGGGAGGGAATATGACTGAACAGGGCAATGTGATTCCATAAACACCACTAGCAGGTGTTTTTTTCCCCTATTCCTACTTTACAGACTCAGTAGCAGCTTCTGTTTCAGCTAATTGTCTTTCAGAAGGATTTTCTGAGAAACTAAAGCCAGTCTATGATCAAGGACGCGCAAAAGCAGCAGAGAATCGAAAGCTTTTCTCTCCTCAGCTGAGACAGGAGAGAAATTGTGAGATCAATTTCTCCACAGCATGGACTTGTCAAGTTTACCTGCATGCTCTTCCAGAATTTCTTTGTTCAAATTCCCTTGCATCAGGAAATCAAACCTTCTTAAAAGTGGTTCCTTTGTGGACTGGCTTTGATGTTACTTGGCTGCGACACTCTGCCGACAACATTCATTACAATCAAATGTTATCAGCACATAGCCTTTAGGTTGCTAGAATACATTCTCCATGCCATTTCAAATCCAGTTTAAAAACAATGCAGTGCCGATAGTCTGGGAAGGTTCTGGTGCATGGAAGAAGTTTATTTTGATAGACAGTGAATGCTCTTTTACTTGCCTGGATTTAATTTAATTTTACTTATTTTTGGGATCCTTCACTAAATGCTGTTCCTTTGAAATTAAACATGAATTAAGAGGTAAATGTCTCTGCCAACTCTGAAGTTCAGTGATACATTCTCAATTGATGTGACATACTGGTCTGTAGTTTACCATTTTCTGGCAACATTAGGATTTGCAGTGTGGCTTATATCCAATACAATAAACATCTTCAGAATCAATCCAGAGTGTTCTTGCTTTATAGGTATTATAAAATACCATGGGAAAAATTAAGTAAAAACAGGACCCATTAAACAAACCTTTAAATTATTGTTTTCATGTTTTATGGACATAAAAATGTACATAACTTGAAGGCAAATTAATAAATGTTAAGTTATATTTGCATTTCCAATTCTTTGGCTTGATTCACCTCAAAAACTGGGAGGCCATTTAGAAGATGGGCAGGGGTTCCCTTTACAGTATCATTCCTAATGCTTCCAATGTGATAATGTAATTTACAGTGAAAAAGAAAGATTGAAAGAAAGCAGGAAGTAGAAGATTTTTGTCTCAGAAAGAACATTTAAATGATCTGATATAGTGAGGACTGTAGGTTAAATTGTACCTTGCATAGCTTTTCCTAAAGCAGGAAGGATACCAGTTAAAGAATTATTCCTAAAATCCTGTAACTTTAAACAGAATGTTCAGTTGAAGAGGTGTTATTTCCAGAGAAAAGTAAATATTTAAAAGGTCTATTAACCATAACAACATGTCCTGCTGATAGAGGTAGTGAGTTCAACAGTGCTTGGAAAAACCTGTCTTGCGTGCTGTAAATTGATTACAAGGTTGTTTATGCAGTGGATTGGCCAGTGGAAAGTCAGCCTGCCTTTATCCTGTAGTTTGCAGTTGGAAACAGGGTCTTCCCAAACTCGCGAGGGTGGGTGAATCTGCTGCTAGGCTTCTGCTGATGCAGTTCTGTAGTACTACAGGCTGTTCTTGCAAGCACACAAGTGATTAGGTTAAGTAAAGGACATATTTAATTATTAAAAATGAACAGGAGCTACTTCATTTCCATTGTGGCATGTCAATTATTTCTTCTCTAATACACAGGGTTTAACACTTCTGATTTCTATGATTCTATGATTTGGAAATTGTAGGCCTAATCATTTAGTATGCTGTTTATCTGATCGGGTCATCCCACTAATGCCAACAGAGATACGGGGGGTGAACTCAGTGTAAGAGAGAGAAGAGCAGGTACCATAAATTTTAAAAAAAAAGTCCCTAGCTTAAGTGCCCAATGACTATCATAAATTTCAGCTTCCTCATTTTCTTTTAAGTAACCTTTTTCTCCTGCCTGTGTTTTGTGCAGTAAAATGTGGTGACTTAAATCCATAACGCTGGAAAAACAAAAGACAAACTACAAGAAAACCGAAAATACTGGGTTTTAATTGTCATTATTTTTAAACTGTTCAGTGATTTTTAAAGCAGAGGTTGATGGCATCTCCTGTGACTTTAGTTGCAACGGTAAACAATTCTGAAAGATTTGCAAAATTTTCTCTGCAAACTTTCCCAATTTTAAAACCCTGCGTAGGTAACTTGGGTAATGCCAATTCATTTTTAGTTGCAACGGTAAACAATTCTGAAAGATTTGCAAAATTTTCTCTGCAAACTTTCCCAATTTTAAAACCCTGCGTAGGTAACTTGGGTAATGCCAATTCATTGTACATATTCTCACTTTTTTTTTTTTTTGGTATTACCTATTTCTGTATTCACTTTGGTTAAAAATATTTCTGTATATGTATTTCATCCTTTATTCTTTAGGAAGATTTCCTATCCAGTCTTTGTCTATATACATACCTGCTACATATTCAGTCAAAACAAATACAGGAAACAAGAAAAGAAAGTGTTAAAGATTCTGCTGTGCAATACTGTTCATCCTTGTCTTTGCTGTTAACATAACAGCAAAAGCTATCAGGTCAGGGCATTTTTTATGTCTGTGAGTGTAGTCTGTATCTGATCTTTGCTCTTTCCTGAAAGGGTTTGGTTTAAATAATCCCAGTAGTACAAAGTCTTACATTCACAGTCTTCTATTTTAGTTTTCCTTTCAAGGAATTACTGCAGTTTTAACCTGCCTCTTGCTCTCTTTCTTAGTGCAAAGCTGTGTGATTACAGGGGAAGGGTGATGAACCACATCAGCTCTGTCTCTTAATCTTCTTATAAACCGTAACAGATTCTGAAGATGAAATTTGGCAAATGTTAATTGTACGTGCAGAATTCATGCTGGGAAAATCTCCTTCAGAAAAAAAAAATCCAAAAAAATAGAGAAGAAAAAAAGCTGAGTGCACAGCCAGATTGTTATGCAAGATGTTTATTTCCATCAAATCTAGCCCAGTGGAGGCTATGCAGAAAATAGGCCAAAGCTGCAGAGTCGTGACATCATAACATCATCAGAAAGGTCAAAGAAAACATTGGCACACTGAGAAATACTAGTTTATAGTACTGGTCATTTTGGTCTATATTTAATATCTTTTTTTTTTTTCCCTACGTATTGGAGTAGAGCCTGATAGTGGTAAGCAAGCCTGGGCTGTTTTAAAACTTCCAAAGAAACATGTTTGTAATAGCACATGGCAGCATAGGAACATGGTTGTGAGAACTACTCATTGTTTTGATGACAAAAATGAAAACCAGAAAAAAAAACAAAGAAAAAATTTTGGTAGAGTGTGAAAAGTTGCATTTAGCTTAAACTTGACTTTGGAATTTTGTCTTAAGAAATTGAAACATTTTGCATACAGCACATCTGAATGAATCTACTGATTCCTTAAAAAAAAAAAACTTTTTTTTTTTGTCAGTCAGTTCAAGACCAAAATAATGAATTAAATTAAATGTCATGAAACTCTTTTTTTCTGTTGAATAACCTCATGATTAGAAACATTTCTCCAGCTCTGGCTGTATTGTTGTCAGGCTCAGAATGGCACCGATGCACAGTTGCTGTTCTGTTCTGTCCTTGAGGAATTTACAATCTAGCCAGGCATCCCATTACATTCACAAGGATTGCCTCTTTTCATGTTATGACTAAAATGAGGCATATATATGCTCAAGTACATAACAAATTCTACACAAAGTAAACATTTTTAATCCATATTTATTTTAGCTTTCATGCCTCTTCATACTTGTGGCTAGATTTAAAAAAAACGCCTAAAACAAAATCAGACAACTCTATTCACAGAAAGATGTTAGTACATAGACACAATTGCCTGAGTATAATAATAATTCTAACTAGTTTCTTACATATTGGTTAATGCCCATTTTTAAAATCAACTTTGTTTTCTTATATGCTGTATATAATCAAAACAAATACCAGGGGCATTTTAAGTGATCATATGTAGGTATCTTGGCTTGGGTACAGAGGAAGGTACAGTTAATTCATGTGTTATTCCCTGCCCTGTGTGAAGTAAGTTATTTCAAGAAAGGAAAGAAGATGGTGCCGATAGGCTAGTGCTAGCCCGTAAGAAACACCAGTGACCTGAGAGCACAGGGAGGTCAGGTGAGGTGCATCAGGTTTTCAGGCTCCAAGCTGCCGCTGCTACGCAGGCAAAGCCTCCTGCTCTCCTTCTGGCCAAAGGCAGGCACCCTGTTGCAGGGCCACAGGAGGGGCGAGGACACCTATGTCATACCCACTAGATGCCTTGATGCTCAAGAAATAACTAAAAACACTTAATCTATGCTTTTTTTTTTTTTTTTTTTTTAGCTACACAGATTGGGTGACAGTCTTCTGTAGGCTCTCCAAACAGAAATTTGGAAACCAATCTTAACAGCAGATTGTATTTGCCCCAGCTTGTGTACGCAAGGGGAGGAGAAAGCAACAAGGCTGAGGATTCATCCGACCAAGTGTAGATACCTACAGCACAGTTGCCCTGTAGGCTGTTTGCCAGGTTCATGGAGAGAAATAGGCATTGCTAGAGAGCAATTTCCCCCTAAATCTTTTTTTTTTTTTTTTTTTTTTAGCTACACAGATTGGGTGACAGTCTTCTGTAGGCTCTCCAAACAGAAATTTGGAAACCAATCTTAACAGCAGATTGTATTTGCCCCAGCTTGTGTACGCAAGGGGAGGAGAAAGCAACAAGGCTGAGGATTCATCCGACCAAGTGTAGATACCTACAGCACAGTTGCCCTGTAGGCTGTTTGCCAGGTTCATGGAGAGAAATAGGCATTGCTAGAGAGCAATTTTTCTCATTCTAAAGTAAACATCCAAAACAGGTCAGGCAAATCATGCCATAAAATGTCTACTTCTGCACTGTTGCACGAGGGGAACCCTTGGTGACTAAATCACAGGATCTGCACTGTAGATGTCTGAAGTCAGATGAAATGAATCTCATCCCAAATCTCCTTTTGCACCTCCGTCCCTCCTGGGACAAGGAGTCAACATGGCTTCTCACATAGAAACTTCTTTCAGGCACATATTTTTGTGTGCGCTTGTATGGTGCCTGGCACAATGGAGACTACTTCAAGGCTTTGTTCATATGGTGCAACATCTACCTCCCAGGGATCCTGGGAAAATATCCTTATCTCAGGGATAAGGATATTTTCCAGTGGTAGAACCATCGAGCTCCAATGCCGAGTGATATTTCAGTATTTCTACATTGACTTCTATAATTAACACAAATTTTTCAGCCAAAAAAATACCCCTAAAGATCTTATTAGCCTGAAGTTTAATTTGTCATGGCAAATTTTGAGCTGAGCACTTTAAGTCTTCTTTTGGGGAATGCAACCTACTATTGCTTGCTTACTCACTGATGGGCACTTAGGCACATGAGATGATCCCACAGGCACCTGCAGGGTCATGGCTACAGGTCTGTGCTGCCTTCGCAAACTAGAGGACTAGTTTGTGCTCTTGTGACAACTTCAAGGCACATACTCACTGTTTGTAATTTTATACCTTGTTTGTAACTTTATACCTCCAGTGGCACACTTGTCACAACTGAGGAATGGAACCTGTAGATAAGAGCACACAAATACTTATTTCAGTCCCATGAAACCATCTGGCCTGTAAGTCCTCAGGAGCTGTGCCCTTTCTTATTTGCAATGTGTAAGCCAATGTCCAGGGCTGGTGCTGGACTCTGAAGGCAGTAGAGGAGGTGCTTTCAGCCTCAAAGCTGTTCAGATAGCTCAGCCTTCTCTTTTGCTGCATTTCTTCTTCATTACAGACTAAATACTCGTCCCACAAAGGTTAAAACTTTGTATGTCAGGAAAATCAGTTCTTGATTTACTGTCATTTGCTTTAGCTCTGTCCCTTGGCTAACTTCCAGTGGGATTTATTTGATTAAGGTATAAATGAGACAAAATGGAATGATAATAGGCATTAAAACAAAACCAAACTTTGTCATGATTATTCTGTGATTTATAGCTGATATCCAGAGGATGGAGGAACACTAATCAAAAGAGGAAAATTTTGCACATAAAAACCAGACAATCCTGATGCAATCAAAATTGAATCAAACAAATGACAATTCAAATTAGCCAACATTTATTTTCCTCTTTTCCTTCTAGTGAGTGAATGACTTTCAACCTAGAAAGGGTTTGAGATGATTGGAAATTTAGGTCTGCTGCCCTTTTACGCTTTAAATTAGTTTGATATTTTGAATATATTAATCTTGCCTCTGTCTTAAATCACGATGGCCCTCACCACTCTTTGTATAAATAGCTGTCTTATTAAGGCTCATTCTGTGCTGAATTCCAATGAGCACAAGAACTTACCACTTTTTCAGTATGTGTGAAGTGTGCCTTCACAAAAAAAGCTTTAAATAAAACTGTTGTGTGCATTTTCTTGATGGTGGTGGAATGACCAGTATCTTCATATTAGGCTTTTCAGAAGGATGCTCCTGATAACTGTTTTTTCCTTTTGGGTTCCCTCAGCTGTTATTTTGCTGACCAAGCGAAATAACTTCCCTGAACAATATGAGCATACTTTGAGGGCCTTATGTATTGAAAAGCTGCAGATCTTTATGCTTGCCCTTTCAATTTTTATGTGAGTGACAGTGAAAGCTGGGCCTGATAAAATTGTTAAGAGGTTTCATTCTGTTATCTAGTGTTCCCTTTTCATCTTCCCAACCTCTGCACATCATCAAGATTAATGTTTCAAGTTAGAGAAAGCTCAATCATTGGAGCTTTCAGATGGCAGCTATAGATGAGATTTCCCAATATTGATCCCCTCTCCCCCCATTTCTTTTCTTTCCACATCTGAATCATATCTGTCTGAATTATGAGCCAGCACAGATTTCTTGCTCTGGCAGATTGCATTAGAATCATGTAGGGCTGGGCTTCGGGCTATCGATTAGCAGCAGACTGACTCCACTGTTAACCAGACGTTTCTTCTTCTGCCGGAGACATCTCCATTCACAAATACCTGTGTGGAGACACAGAACCTGCTGCACTGTGGGGAAAGCTGCGCTGCCATTGTTTGAATGGATGTTAGCAAAGGACCAAAACTACTCTCTGTCTTTGATGCCCATGAGAACTGACATAGACATTGTTGAGCCTCTTTTGACAGGAGGTGTGCATGTTGGGAAAGACTAAGTGACCCCGAGGTCTGTTTCAGGCCTTTGCTTCTATGATAAACAAGTAGGAAAACCAAGTGCTCCATGATTACTGATACAAGTGTAGTGACTTAAATGAGACCAAATTTGGGGAAACTTGGCCATGACTGTTAGGCTTGGTTCACAAAATGAATTAAACATGGCAGCATTCAACCTCATTTTAAAGTGCCTTTTTGTCAGTTGAATCTGAAGGTGACTCACCACATCATGCATGGAAATGCAAATGCCTTTGACGGATTCTCATGGTGGGGGTGAGCACGCAGTACACAGTAGTATGCGGTATTGATTCGCCAGCAGCATGTTATGTTATTTACCAGCGCAATTTTTTGTCTTATATTGTTATTTTAAAGGGGTCATCCATGAGTGCCAACATTTTAAGACAGGAATGTATGCAGAAGTCTAATTTTATAAAGCCTGGTAGACATGCATTGGAAAGGAGAGTCAATATTGTAGTATTTTAATGAAGTAGTTATAAAACATGGCTGAGAAAAAATAAAGAGACTTTAAGATATAAACCAACATAAAGCAGTACAGATACAATGGGTACAGCTGAATGACTAAGACTCTTTCAAATACAGAGTTTAAGAAATCTGGTATATAAGGTACAGCAAGTGACAGAATTCCTACATGTAGTTCACATTTCTCCTTCTGAGGAAGAGCAGTAGTGAAGACAGATTCATGTAGTGCAGTGAAGTGCCAACCTTGGAACAGTCACCTGAATCTCCTTGCATGGAGAAAGGTAGGAAATGCAAGAAGGTAGCTCCAACTCACATGTGCTGGATTGCCTTCTAGAGCTGCCCGTATTCCCCACAGATAATTTAGGACATACACAAAGGGCAACAGTGGAAAGTCCCAAGAAAGGAAATCCTGTCGGATCCGGGCTACATCACCTTTTCGGGATGAGGGTGGTTAAGCACTGGAACAGACTGCTCAGGGAAGCTGTGGGTGAGGCCCTGAACAAATTCACCTCACTTTGAAGTTAACGCTTCTTTGAGCATGTGGTCGGACTAGAGGTTGGACTAGAGACCTCCAACTAAAACTCAATCTCAGTCTTCCTATGATTTTGTGTACTCTTAGCTTAGGTACTCTGCCTCCACCCCTCATCCCAAATCTTCCTCTTTTTACAGTAGTACTGATCCTGGACATATTTACAGGTGTACTTGGTCACTGATCTCACTAAGAATATTTGTATGCATAAAACTAAGCATATTCTTGGAACAGGGCTATATATATATGTGGATACTGGTACAATCTCTTCCCTATCTTACCTTTCCCCTTTCCACAAATGCTTCAAGAAGTTTTAAGTTTTCTTTTTGCCAACTCCCATTTCAATTGCGACATTTGAATATTGTTATAGCCCTTTATCTTTCTAACTGATTTGTCTTGCTTCCACTGAGATTGTAGTTGCCACTAATACAGAAATAAAAAACCTGTGATCTTTTTCTATGCTTATCAAGAAAACACCTTAAAAATGTGTCGTGGTTTAACCTCAGTCGGCAACTGAACACCACGCAGCCGCTCGCTCACTCCCCCCACCCCCGGTGGGATGGGGGAGAGAATTGGAAGAGCACAAGTGAGAAAAACTCGTGGGTTGAGATAAAAACAGTTTAATAATTGATATAAAATGATAATATAATAATAATAATAATACACAAAGCAAGTGATGCACAGTACAATTGCTCACCACCCGCCGACCGATGCCCAGCCAGTCCCCGAGCAGCGGCCCCCCCGGCCAGCTTTCCCCAGCTTATGTACTGAGCATGACGTCACATGGTATGGAATGTTTCTTTGGCCAGTTTGGCTGTGCCCCCTCCCAGCTTCTTGTGCCCCTCCAGCCTTCTCAGTCGGTAGAGCATGGGAAACTGAAAAGTCCTTGGCTAGTGTAAGCACTACCTAGCAACAACTAAAACATCGGTGTGTTATCAACTTTGTTCTCATCCTAAATCCAAAATGCAGCACTGTACCAGCTACTAGGAAGGAAATTAACTCTATCCCCGCCGAAACCAGGACAAAATGAGTTAAAAAAAGACATTCTTTTTGGTGCCTCAGAAGTGGCTTGCAATTTTTGAATAGGAAAGGTAACTGTTTGAATGATAGCTGTTGATGTTCAGAGATTGCCTCAAAGATAAGTCACTAGAACTGGCAAACGTAACCTTGAAAATGCCAATAAGTTGTTCTTCTCCTTTCTGTTTGTCATTACACTGACTGAAATGTTACCTTGATGTAATTTTCATATACTAGCGTTATGCTTTCCTACATTACACTCCATGCAAATTGTATTTACTACTGTACTTCAAATGGTCAAAGGTGTATTATTTACATTAGACGTTACAGAAAATTTTTACCAGAGGTGGCAAAAATCCATACAGCCTCTGATAAAATCCGTAGAACCTTGCAGGACCAAGTTAAATTTACTTAGCTACATAAATTCAGTAGAAAGGATATTTTCAGCTATATGGAGGCCAATGCATGAAATTTTGTGAATGCTAACTGTAAGAGCCTGCACATGCTCTTCTCATAAAAATATATCAATATATGTGTTTCTAATTTTACCCTTAGTACATACTCATCTTTTCTTCAAAAGAATGGGAAGGCAGAGCAATTGATACTATTTATTGACTTTAGTACAGGCCAGATAAGAGGACAATGGACTGGCTGAGCTGCCAAGCTCAACAGGTTGTGATCAGCAGCACAAAGTCCAGCTGGAAGCCAGTCACTAGTGTGGCACCCTGGGGGTCAACACTGGGTACAATACTGTGGAAACTCTTCATTAATGATCTGGATAGTGGGACCGAATGTAGCCTCAGCATGTTTGCAGATGACACAAAACTGGGAGGAGCAGTTGATACACCAGATGGGTGTGCTGCCAGTCAGAAGGACCTCAACAGGTATGAGAAATGGGCTGGCAGGAACCTCATGAAGTTCAACAAAAGCAAATACCAAGTCCTGCACCTCAGCAGGAATAACCCCATGCACCAGTACAGGCTGGAGGCAAGCTGGCTGGAAAGCAGCTCTACAGAGAAGGACCTTGGGGTCCTGGTGGACAACAAGCTGACCATGAGCCAGCAATGTGCCCTTGCAGCAAAGGTGTTCAACAGCATCCTGGGCTGCATCAGGAAGACCTATGGGTCAAGGGAGATGATCTTTCTGCTCAACTCACCCCTGGTGAGACACAGCTGGAGTGCTGGGTCCAGTTCTGGACTCTCCAGTAAAAAAGAGACAAAGACATACTGGACCAAGTCCACCAAAGGGCCAGGAAAATGATTAAGAGACTGGAGCATCTCACATACAAGGAGAGGCTGAGAGAGCTGAGACCGTTCAGCCTGGAGCAGAGAAGGCTCAAGGGGATCTTATCCATGTGTGTAAATACCTGATGCAGGGAAGTAAAAAAGACGGAGCCAGGCTCCTCTCAGTGGTGCCCAGTGACAGGATGACAGGCAATGGGTGCAAATTCAAATACAGGAAACTCAACTTAAACACAAGACAAATATTTTTTACCATGAGAGTGGTCAAACACTGAACCAGGTTGCCCAGTGAGGTTGTAGAGTCTCCATCTTTGGAGATACTCAAAATCCTGATCCTGCTTTGAGCAGTGGGGTCTCAGTAGATGATCTCCAGAGGTCCCTGCCAACCTCAACCATTCTTTGATTTTCTGTTATTTCACAAATATCCAAGAGTAGTGGTTGGCATAGTTATGAACTCAGGAAGTATGATAAAGAAATTATCTAAAATACTTGTAAGTTAGCTGCTCTGAATAATTACGGAAGACCATTGTTCGGCACGCTCATTAAACAGTTGGATCTATCTTCATTTCAAAACAGACCTGTGCAACAGACTAACTCTTCTTAAACATAGGACATATGTAGTCTTAAAAAGAAAGGTAAAGCAAGGACGTACAAAACTTCATAACTATTCATTCAAGTGATGAAATGTACAAACTCATTACATATGAACAACTATTCTGAAATAATATAAAGGCTAAGAGATAAAACAAGAAGGGAATTTATGAGCTGAAGGAAGCATTCTTTAGAGAAAAGTCCTGGAAAATTCATTAATGTGATAGAAAATGCTAACCTTTTGCACCAGGCCATGCAATATAATGGAAAATTATATCACCTCCACTGAATTCTATGGGATCCTTCAGAAAATCTAGACAAAGATTTTCATTTTCTATTAAATCTGAAAGATTTTTAGTATAATTTTCATGGATCCATATGACTTCTCTACAAAAGACTCTTGGCTTCCTCACATCATTCAGATCCTCAACAGTAGTGTGAACATTCATTTACTTTATTGTTATTATTTTTGGCTTGCTTTTATTTTCACTGGATAAAAACTTGAAACTATCCATTGATAAACTCAATTCAGAGTTGTTGTGTCTAGTTACTAGAGCATGCATTGTACCTGTCACGGTCTTTTAGGCCTCAGAGAACTAACAAATGCTTTTAGCCTTTGTGACTCCTTATGGAGAGTGCATACATTACTGTCTGTTTTTATACCCACTTCATGGGGGTGTAGTTCTGTTTTTACTCTCCAGTATTCTCTCTGAGGCATAACAGCTAAAAACACTATTTAACTTCAATTCTAGTGCAGGATGGCTATGAACTATCAGATGTAGAAGAGCTTTTTTTTTTTTTTAAATATGATTGGCTTAAGAACTTTCTTTCAAAAGTAAAGTAAAATAAAATAAAATTATAAAATAAAATGAAATAAAATAAAATAAAATAAAGAGAACAAAAAACCACCCACTGTTCTGCCAGTTCATCTGAAAATGTGTTTAACATTTTTGACAGATATTTGACAATCAGGCAGGTATGCAATTATCTCATTGGTGGAATTACACAGAAAGTGCATCATCCTATTGTGTAAAACTCTTCTGACATTCTTCCCCAGACACAAAGTACAGAGCCTATCTGCCAGCCAAGCAATCACTGTAAATGAACTTCAGGCTTTAATGTGCACCTGTGCTTGGTATTGGAGAGCATTTTAGTTATGTACATGCTGTGGTTTAGTTGGTCTGTGCCTTCCCTTGTTGAGGAATTCTGACATTAATGAAGTGTCTCCCACTAAATCTAAACCAGTTCTTACTCTCCATAAGAGAATCATGTGAAAAAAGTTACTGTGTGTGTTTTCATGGTTGATAATTTTCTTCCTTTACAATTTCAAAACTTACATGAATCTGGTGATTTTCTCCATTATTTATTTTGCAGAAAAACAGGTATGTCAGTGATCATACAATGCACAGCAACTGATACTGAGAAAAAATCCAGACTATGTAATGGCTGCTTATTCTCCACTTTGATGTTTCTCTAACAATTGTCAGCTAAGTATAAGAATTTGGTATCCACGCCTTTCTTCCTCTGTATTATGCAAAGCTCTACCACCCGCTAAAAATCAGTGTTGTGGTAAAGCGAGAAGGTACATGAGACTTCAGCGGGTGCTAGGAAGTTTTCTTCTATAAAACTGCACTTGTTCAGGAGGTCTTCAGTTACATTTTAGCAGGATGTTATTTATGTGCACATATTTCTCCTCTAAAAGTTTGCAAAGGGCAAACTAGGTAATATGATTAAGTAGCTGAACACAGTAAAGGTTCCAAAAACTAGGTCATTATTGAGATTAACGACTGGATTAAAAGGATTTAGGAGAGTGGTAGGATTTTGATTTGCATATTACTCCAAAGACCTTTGACTTATGTAAAGCCTCCTCTTAAAGACTATCAAGCCAAAGTATTACATCAAGCAATTTAGTTGTTGCAAATTACTCTTGCCTGTTTTTTGACCTTGTGTGTATTACCCGTATTTCTACAGCGGAATTATTTTTCATAATTCAACACCTGGATTGCTCCTTTGGATGTGGCAAATGCACAGGGAGCACTAATATGAATGAGATAAGTTGTAAAATAATTAAATCTTATTAAGTATAAGCTATGGGATTCTTGAAGGATTTCACCTGAGAGTATTTCAGCCAGCTGTTAAACCAGGAGACCTTGTTTAACAGCAGATTCTAGCAATTCAATCAAAATCAAGTCTCCATCAAAAGCCTCACAAGTTTATTTAGATTAACCTTTGTGCCACTCTACAAGAGTATACATAGCTGTTTTGGTATATGAAAAATATATCTAAGAGCTGAAGCCTATAACTGCTTTGGGAAATTAAACTGGAGGGTCTGCATGGCTGAGGTCACCCATTTAGCATCAGCTAAAGGAAAAAATTAGTTTTAGAGGTTACTTAGTATAAAAATCTCTCCATTGACAGCATGTGTTTGTGTCTCAGCCTGTCTGAGAAGGCTGTTTATGGTACCTGTATGTTTCAATGTATGAAAGAAGGAGGGGAGGTGCTTCTGTGTGGGCGATTTAGCACAAACAAATGTGGTGGTGGGAAAGAGGACAGATAACATTCTGCAGGTGAGTGATTCTGCAAGACACGACATTTATGACAATAGGCAAAATAGGCAAAATGTTTTCAATACACCACAGGGTTAGAAAAGGTAAATAATTTTAGGATTTTCAGCACCAACTTGATAAATGACAGCAAATACTTGCAGATCATATTTTCATAAATCATATTCTTCATATATTATCTAGTCACTCGTACCTGAAGAGCAGTCTATTTATTTTTATAAACCTTTAACCTGGCAAATGATCTTATCATTTTACTGCTCTGCTTTTAAACAGTATTACTTTAAAATGTCAGTCTCCACTGGCCCATCAGAGTTGGGATGATGTCATTTCAGAAACTGCCTCAATCACCCTCAACCTCAAAAGTACAAAATCTACTCAAAAGTACTAGTAATACTGATGTGTCTGAAAAAGAATATAAGAGGTATGTGGGATCATTAGTTCATCTAAGGGATTAATGTACATACGTTACTCACAACATGCGTAAGATTTTCTGGCTTCAGGGGGAATGGATGGCAGATTTCCTATGTTAATCAATCTTAATTATGCAGTGAGTGAATGAATACAGAATTAAGGCCAAGGAATGGTCCAATATGGTAAGTTTAGATTTATCGTTCAGGAGTTGCTTTAGTGTCAAGATATCATTTGTGCAACGTTGTATGAGACTATCAGCCAACTTTTAGATTTTAAAAAGCCCAAATCAAAACATGCAATTCTTACATATAGAAAATATCAAAGCTGCTCTCTGAAGGCAGCTTCAGCTCTAACAAACTGTAGCTTTCAACATTTTCTTCTGTCAGGACCTTTGTGGCAGAGTTATGATGAGGAACACAGCATTTCCACCTCCTGGCTTCATCCACTTAATTTTGCTTGCAGTCGAGCTGGATTTCTATTTCTACAGCATTCAGATTTCATGAAATGTTTTCTCCACTCTAAAAATGTTATTCTTCTTCCTTTCCTTAAGCACTTTTCCACTGTAATTACAGAAAGCAACATTTTAAAAGTGCATTGTGAAAAGGTGTCATTCATGTAGAAAACTCCAAGAGAAAAACACTGCATTTTTAAATCTGGTCTCTAAGGTCCCAAGGCTGAAGGGGAAAGAGGGATAGAAAGGGATAGAACAAAAGCTTATGTGGTAAATTGACATGACTTATGTCTATGGTTCTGACCAGGTATTAGATTTTGATCCCAGGATTTTTTTTTCTGTGTTTTACTTAATTACTGGCTGTTGACTTTAAAATGTGAGGATCACAACACAGGCTGCCTCAAAGACAAGCAGCCCAATATCCAAGATGCAGATTTAGCTTCTCTGTATTGTTTGCTTATCCTCTTCTGGAGTCTTGGCCATAATGTCTTCAGAAGGAGAGGTGGAGAGCTTGCCCTATCCAAAAGTGCATGTAACCTGATGGCAAAGGCCACCACTTCAGAAGCAAGAACTGTGCCTTTGAACTTTTTTAGACTGAGGAGATGTCCAGCCCAGGAACCCTACGCATCCTGGGAAAGTGCCCTTCCCTCTAAGCTGTAGCATTAGAAGTAATATTTGTAGTGATAAGTTGTTGCAACTACCTTTTATGAAGAGTCACATCTTGTTGATTTACTTTGGACATGTCTGAGGATAGCTAGCAGGTTACTCCCTTGAGGGGATTCACACTAAGAAGTGCCACGTTGCTGGATTCCTTTCAAGTTTGAATGGAAGATAGACGCTGAAACATCAAACCGCCACACTCATGGTCCTGTAGAAAACAGAATTTTAGCTGCCAGGGAACCTTAGAAGCCCAAGAGGCACCTACAGAAGTAGGAAATAGCTGAGTAAGGGATTTGGGGCTTTAATATTCAAACCTGATTTTGGTGTTTAAGAGCCTTAATGAAGTCTTTCAAAAAGACCTCAGGTTTGGAAGGCACAGCACGTTAGAACAGAAGTGTTGTGACAGAGTGAACGCCCATCCCACAGGTTGTCCCCAGCCCTTCGCAGAGGGGTGACGGCGTTCCTTCAGCCAGCCCTGCCTGCAGGTCCCGGGAAGTGCTGGGTGAAAGCCTCACCACACACAGACTCTGACTGCCTGCAAGCAGTTAGTAGCAAACAAGCACATATTGGTGGATTATACTAGTTCATCATGACTGACATAAACATGTTTA
This sequence comes from Aptenodytes forsteri, assembly GCF_000699145.1. Lineage (NCBI taxonomy): Eukaryota > Metazoa > Chordata > Aves > Sphenisciformes > Spheniscidae > Aptenodytes > Aptenodytes forsteri. The sequence continues at coordinate 1,568,696 of NW_008795909.1, read as the reverse complement.
TTATTATCTACTCTTGGCTTCGGTAGCTGTTGCTTGCTCCAGCAGAGGTTTCTGTTTAAGGATTAAATGATGTTCTCTACAAAATGAAGAAGAAGTAACTAAGCAATATTTCTTCTACTTCTGAGGATCAAAAAAATTGTTTCAAAGCAAATATTTCAATGCACAAAATCAGGATCATTTTAAGGGAAGATTAATTGTTTGTTAATTACTAATTCTTATTTGCAGAATCTAGAAGGAAGCAGTCCTGAAAGAATAATCAGTAAACATCAGTTATAACAATACTGCAGAACAGCATCTTCATAACTCTGGAGTAAAGACACCTTCCTCTAAAATAATCAGAGATAAACCACAATTTTTCACCACCATTCTTGCAGACATTATGTTTTGGAAGCAGATTCCTGGTTTCTCTCCGACTGTTTCAGATCTCTGAGGCAGTGAAAAGTGACTGTGTTCTGTCTAAACATAGCCAGTGGAGAAAATAAATTCCAGAAAGAAGCTCCATGTTGCTAGATAATTAGCGAAGACAAAGTGTTTGGCCAATGATGGCTTAAGCAGCTTGGCTAATAATGCTGTGGGATTTAATTCAGCTGATGAACATGTGCTCAGAAAGCTTGCTACCAAAAAAAATCAAAAATTCAAGGTACTACTTGAAAATTCTTATTCTTCAACCAAGTGAATTTAAAATCTCTTATGTGTAGGACAAGGAGAGGAAGAAGAGATTCTTGGATGATTTTTTTTTTTAATGAAAACAAATTTTCTTTTAAGAAGAAGCCACTTGAAGTGACAAAAAAATTTGATGCAATATCTCTAGTTTCACTTTCACACAAAAATAATTATAAACTTAAAGAATCAGGTGTGCACACCACAAACTTCAGCAGGTCAATATCAGAAGAGCTCTAGTTCACAAGGACTGTGCAGTACTATTGGAAGTTTAAGATTTGGACTTCCCAGTAGTTCCAGCAGGTCTCAAGCAGCCCCAAGATCTTAATGCCTTATTCAGGCATCTAGACATAAAGGACCAGCTTTTCCAAGATTCTCAAGATAGCTTGGGAAGATGCCAACAGAAAATTATTGGTAGAAGCCAAACATGTTTGTATGGGTTTAGGAGGTTTATTGTTGTTGTTTTGGAATGGTGGAGGTTTCTGTGCTTTTTTGTTGTTGTTGTGTGTGTTTTTTGTTTGTTTCTTTGTTTTTTTAAATCCCACAGGTATCTACAGGAACCTTTGGAAACGTTAAATTGTGGCTCTGAATTTCTTCCCCAAACAGTGTCCACTCTAAATATAGGATTCACCTACCTTTACCTATATAGTAGTTGGGCATCTACTCCAAGCTAGACAGCTGCATTCCCCCTAACAGCTAAGTGGGTAGTCCACTTCCAGAGGGCAATTCATTCCAATCTGGCTAAGTTACCTTTTAATGATAAACTGAATCACCCTCAGGAAGTTCCTGTCACTCTCCATTGACTCGCATTTAAACTAGATTATTAACTTCTAGATGGCTAAAGTTAGGTGAATCATAGAATCATAGAATCATTAAGGTTCGAAAAGACCTCTTAAGATCATCCAGTCCAGCTGTCAACCCAACACCACCATGCCCACTAAACCATGTCCCTAAGCACCTCATCTACACGTCTTTTAAATACCTCCAGGGATGGGGACTC
>NW_008795909.1:1556970-1566912 GCF_000699145.1 Aptenodytes forsteri | reverse complement strand
TGATACATGATACAGGCCAGGATGCCATTGGCCTTCTTGGCCACCTGTGCCGGCTCATGTTCAGCCGGCTGTCAACCAGCACCCCCAGGTCCTTCTCTGCTGGGCAGCTTTCCAGCCTCTTTACCCCAAGCCTGTAGCGCTGCATGGGGTTGTTGTTGTGAATCCCATCTGAAAAGACAATGTTTAAATGATGAATGGGATAAACAGGAAGGTGACAAGAAAGAAGGACAAGATAAGGGTTTTTTTAAAATACATTCTAGAATTAATCAGCACAGTGTGTAACCTTTATCAAATCAGCACCAGAAACTGCATTTTTGTACTAATCTAAGTTTTCATTACTTCAATAATTGCAATGCAGAAGAATATGTATTAGTATGAGGAAGCTGGGATCTGCCACTCAAATCCAGCCTGCTAGTCAGAGAAGTCCTTGTATTACAGAAATCAATTAAATTGTCTGTTGTTTCTTTTAACAAGAGGTAATTTATATTACAGACTATTTCCATCAGGATGGGTTGTCATATCAACTTAACTTAAAGCAAGTGGTCTGATCATACTATATTTTGAATACACCCACAAACATGCACGTTTCTCCAAATTCCAGTTGCAGAATGGAGTGACTTCCAATAATAATTGCATAATTTTAATTTTCTCATCTTATTACTGAGTGTACACACTCGGTATCTAAATTGTATCTAAAATGTTGGAAGAATGAGCCAAAGCTTAATGAAAACTGTTTTTTTCACATGATACAGTAGCTGTGCTTATACCACAGGGCAATGTGTGGGTCTTTATGATTCTCTATGTGAATTCTGGCTGCAGTATGTCCCCATGCATTCCAGTGTCCTCTAGCAGGAAATTTGGATGCCCATGGTGCTTTGATATGCTCCAAGAGGTTTCAAAATCAGCAAATGGAACTGCATGGCACAGCCCAAAGTGCACCCAATTTGCAGCACAGACACTACCAGTGAGAGCTAATTAAGTAAGTTGTAATTAAAATAGGGTGAATTCACTAGTGCTGATTAACTGAAAACAGAATAGTTGTGGCTTTAAGTTGGGACTGCCTTGTTAAACATTCAGCAGAGCAAGCTTGTGAGCAAATTCTAAAACTGCCTATATTATACTTAGGTCACCAGTATCTTGTTCCTTGCTGCTGTCCTTGTGAGGTGCTCCTACTTTGAGTTTGCAAAAAACCTCTTCCCTCCCTCCCTCCCTCCCTTCCTTCCTTCCTTCCTTCCTTCCTTCCTTCCTTCCTTCCTTCCTCCCTCCCTCCCTTCCTTTCCTTCCTTTCCTTTCTTTCCTTTCTTCCTTTCAAACAGCAGCCATTATATTCAAAGAGGAAAAAATCAGTAAGGGTCACACATCTTTCTTTTATTTGTGAACTGATTCAATTACCTCAGATGAATTACTGTTGTTTCCAACTCTGTCTTTTAACACTTCCCACAAGTGATTTATATTGCAGGATTTACAGTCCACTAATTTTACTAGCCAGTGTCTGAGATATCGTTTTACAACCAAAAAACCTCTGAGAGATATGAAATTCATTGTAGCCTGATATCTGTTCACACTGCACAGTTGAAATACAGCCTTGGGCAACCACCATCTCACACAATAGAATAGCATCTTCTGTGGCTCTGCATCCTCTATGCAGAGATCTACAGCGCGATCCAAAACATCACCTACGTGCCTAAAGTAAAAGATCCAGCAGCGTTAGACAGTATCTAGACTACGGATGAGATGTGCTCCACACCACAACCCTTACACGCTTGTGATCCCGCAACTGGCCAGACCAAACTCCCAGCTGGAGAGCGGTGCTGTGCAGGCAGCTCCCTCCTGGATCATGCCCTGGGCTTGCTACCCGCACAAAGGGTGGCACGACAGCAGCGCAGACATGCCACAAGGGGCAAGACATAGCTCAGGCCCTCCCAGAACTGGGAGTCTCAATGAAATCTTGAGGTCCCTCAACAAAAAATAAACTGTACTGTGTTACTACAGGAGTTATTGCACATGTGCAGATCTGCGGAACCAAAAATTCAACATTTTTCAGGCAGAAAGATCAAGAGAAGACAGTGTTGTCAGTGGTTCAGGCCGAAAATCTGTGGACAAGGTACTCTTTGAGTATCTGTTTATGTAGTTTATTAAACAAATCTCACATTACAGACTCCAGAGAAGAATTTATGTGGAAACATGATTCTTTTTCTTGGCAGCAGAAAGGAAATCAAACTATGAAAAGCTTAAGGAAATATGATGGATCTGAAATCAAGCCAAGCTGAGTCAGGAAAGTCACACTTGTGGCTGTAGTTCATGATTGTTTGTGGGAGAAGGGGGTGTCACTTTTGTTTTAGTTTAGTGAAAAGACCACTTTGTGCAAGGCATTCTGGCTTAATTTTTCGGCTTGGATTTGTGTGCTTCTGTCAGTACGGTGGTTCAGAATCAGAAGATTAGATCCAAGAATCAAAATTTAAAAGGTCGGAGAGGTTCCTGTCAAAGTTACAGCCTAAATTCACTCACTTTGTACAGAGGGAACTCCAAAGAATGGAGACATCTTCATATTAATTTTACTCGCAAAAATAGACCTTAAAAATATAAATAGAAAAACTCCTCAGTTTTGTAGTCAAAGACAGGTTTTCTTCTTTTGCCTTTTATCTTTCTTTTTCTTAACACTTTTAACTATTTTTTACACCACCACAGTGAACTCAAACTCAGGGAAAAAAATTATTAAAGCTGAGTTGCCATTTTCTCTACTTCTCCATTTTTCAGCTTCCAATTTCATCAACATCAACACTAAAAAATACTGTTAATTTTCCTCATACCCAAGTACTCTCATTTGAGAAATTAACTGAAAATAAGAATCTTGACCTTTCAGTTAATATGTTTTAGGCTACATCAAGAGTTAGAGATATATTCAGGCTATTAATTTCAAGCTAATCATTCATTAATTGTATTCATAAGGTTGTTAATAACTTTATTAACTTAGTACCTCAGCATATCGCTATCTTCAGTGCTGTTATCCTAAAACTCCCCTTGGATTTATTTACAAGTGTTCCCACTGAAGCTATGTGACATGCCACGACAGTCTGGGTGAGACTGATCTTATGAAAGCTTCAGTATCTATGATTCAGATAAGCTCCTTTTTGAGCTCCTTTTATAGAAAATTGAGAGAAATGGGTACTCTTAGGAAATGATTAATCTGACCTATCTACTCTGGGATGAGAGAAATCATGTCCTAGAAACATCTTTTTCTTTCCTTTGACTATAAAGGGACTCTAGGCTTCTGACAGATATCCTTCGAGGGCTGTGTGATGAATTCTAACTTTCCTGGCCATAAAGACATCGTTCAAAGTATGGTGGAATGAAGCTCTTTGCTCCAAATGTGGTCTTTTCACTAAACTAAAACTTCTGGATTAGGAATCTATGGAAGCTTTGGGCATTTGTGTGAACTTTAATCCCGCCAATAAAATGGTATCCTTTAAAAAAATATCGAGTGCATTGTAAGAGGTAGTGCAAAGTAGTATTCTTTTTTAGAGTCACTATTGTTCTGCAGAGTTAATTAAAATGTGAATTCAGCACCAGAGATCTTTTCAGCTCTGTTTACATTTATTCTTCTGACAGGTTGTTGGCCAGACTGAACTCCACTGAGCATTTTGCAAACTTTACATTTGTGGCCTCTGCAAAGCAGGTACTAATTTCCCTTTGAGATGCCCATTCTGAGAGCACAGATTGACCCCCAGTTTCTCCTAAGTATCAACAAAATTGAGTGCTGGGAGACTGCAAGCAGAGAACTAAAGGCAGCTTCTGATATGCTAGACTGCATTTTCAACTAGGCCATGGCTTCATTTGCTTTTTTTTATTTCTCGCCACCGTGTGAATTCCTACCCAGTTTCTGCTCTTTCACTCTCACGGGCATCCAGAAGATATTTGGAATGAGTTTAAAACAGTTTTGGGGTTCTTTCTAATTATGCTGCTCTAAAAGAGCATGTTGCACTGATCTTTCTTTGCACAGTGAAATTTCTATTTGAAACATCATCGTCATCTTCAGTGCTGTAAAGAATGGTACTTTTTTGACCCTCTTGGCGCTCCTACAGTGTTCTTCAATGGTTTTAGGGTGGAAGACCTTGATGCTGATCAGCAATAGATCTAGCTCAAAATTTCTGACCTGCTTACCATTGGGTTGGTCCTACACACATGCGTAACAACAGCAATGACACATTGTTGAAAGAAACTTTGTTTTATTTATTTTAAAACCAGAAATTCCAGAAAGTACGTTATTGTGTGTGAAGCCATCTTGTAACATTAGCATGTGTGGTAAAGAGTTTAAATATCCATGTGTATTCCTAGTATGAACAAATATATATATGTAAAAGTATGTCTATTTTTCTCTGTGTGTGTATGTGCAAAAGATTGGGTACCAAGTAATGAAGGATTCGTTGAGTATTACACAAACGCCAAACAAAGAAGGCTGAAAATCTGACCATTCACCAGAGTGATGAAATATTATTAACAGATAACCAGTGCCTCCCAGGAAATTTCAGTTTATGTAAAACCAAACATGTCTGATGCTTCAAAACAGTTATGGACTGCTCAAAAGATTATTTTCTGCACCCAGTCCTGACTTCACAGTTTCCATACATGCAAAAACCCCACCAACTATTAGTAATTCCTCATTAGTATGCACCTGACTGTATCCTAGGAGAATACTGGGCTACAGATGCAGCACTGTAAAGAGGGTATCAATTATTTGCCTTAATCATTGTAATCCATAACATTTAAACAATACTCTGCCGAATGCTGAGAAACCACTCCTGAACTCAAACTGCATAATTATCTACACTACTGCTATTTTAAATTATTTTCCTTTTCAAGTCATCAAGTCAACCAGTAAAAATGATTTTGCACTAGGAAATGAGCAAACCTCTTATCTGCCCTTCAGTAAGAAAGGTGACCTAGATTTTAGATCTAATATTTGTTTAAAGCCACACTGTGCTTTAAAAATGGCTCTAAACAATGGGTAGTAAGAACTCAGCAAAAGCCCAAGGCTATCAATATGGTAAGTAAGCTGTGTTTCTGGATGGGTTCTGACTCATATTCAGATATCACCAGAAGTTTCCTGTCAAATCCGAGGCTAACAGGATGGAAAGCAGAAGACAGGGAATGCGATAATTATGGGGGAAAGAAAACGAGAAAGTAAAAATACTGTGCAAACTTAGAAGCACAAAGTTGATAGGGGCAGGGAGAGGATGATAACATCCTTTCCATTCAATACTGAGATGTCCATTAGTACTGGACTGAGGTGCTCCCTAGCTCTGTCCCCAGCCCTTCACGAACACCCCATAACTATTCCACATCCCCTTCAGATTGCCCAGCTTTGGGCAATACCACAGGCAAGGCACAAAGCTTGCTTGGACCCCTCTTTGACAAATCATCCAAAGGCTCTGCCACCTGCAGTCACGGCCACCCTTCATTTGTGTGTTCGCAAGCATTATTTTAAAGCTATTCCTGCTAAAGCCAGGTTATGATAAACAACTAATGGGCTTGTGGAGAGAAGAGTGACAGAGACTTTCACCTTAGATCCTTCACATTTAGGAAAATACTTAGGAAAAGCAGCTGCACTGACATGCAGAGGCATCTTTCTCCTTGAACTCCAGATGACACAACTCACATCAAACTGGAAAGAGTCTATTGAAAATATAGCATCATGGTCCAAGGTATTTTTAAAAAGCTGAGTGATTTTGTAGGACTTTTATTTATTCACCCTGGCTGCACATTCTTCATCTGATTTGTAACAAAGAGCCAACACTAAAGCGCTGCTAATTCACACGCACATCATTCATCCATCTAAAACATGTGGGACTAAAATGGGCTCTCAAGTCATGGACAGCAAGTGACTAAATAAGTTTGTACTAATACTTGAAAGAGACTTCTTTCCCCACTAATGTTCAGGGTTACTTAGGATTAGGACTCCAGAATAATTTTAAATCTTTAGAAGCAAAAAGACCATGAGACCTACAGAACAAGTGGGAAGCAAAGATGAGCACAAGTTATGGAGAGTTACAAAATGCAGTAAATTATAAAAAAATGGTTGAAATAACAGAAGTTTTGACGGAATTTCATACTCAGATAAGCTGATGGAAGACTGTGCAGAGAAATGACTTAAATCAGTGGATTTACTACTGGTTTCAATAGGACCACATAAGGCCACTCAGCTAGAGTTTTTTGAGTAGGGATAGCCTTCAACTATCCTTAACAAGTATTTATGTTCCCATATCAGAGAATAACGAGCTAAGAATGGATCTTTTATTTTTACTTTAAAATCCTTTCATTATTGAACTCTTCACATTAAACATCTTTCCACTTGGCAGTGCAAGTAGTGTAATTTGCAAAATATAGCTTACTCCGAAGATTGCCAGTATACGTTTCAGGCTGATAAATATTACTTCCCAGCTGCTTCACATTCACAGACAATATGTGTGGCCTTCCCTAAAGAGAATGGAAAATATGGTACTATATCCCAGTACCACATGTCTTATCCCACTTCATGTGTTTATGTTGGTTTTTTGCTTCTAGTTGCTAAAAAGCACGGTTTTCTCAAGACACTGCTTCTTGCTATATTTTGTATACAGCTATTGGTTTTGTTATTCTTATTGTTGCTGTCTTTTATCCTGCTGTTTAAGAAAACATTTGTGGGGCTTCAAATGGCAAACAAAACTGGGTAACCTTTTTGCAAGTTTATACTGGAAGTTCTTTGATAGTATCATCACTGTAAAGGAAACTGTGCGCCAGTAGGCTCAGCTAGTGTGCAAAACCTAGTGTTATCTACAAATTGGTCATCTCACGCTGCCCTTTAACTGCTGGCTCCACTGTCAGCAGTAATAAAACTCGGGGACAGACCTTGGGAGGTAAGCCAGCCATTGATTCGCTCCTGATACCTGACTGTGTTGGCTGATGTGTGAACTCTTGGTGTCACAGAGATAAAGTGCAAATTGTTTTTGAAAATCATTGCCAGGAGCAGAGCGGATGCTTTTTTCAGAATGTCACACCCAGTGAGCTGTGACACACAGCCAAGCTTTGGTCCCCCTACCAGGTAGAGGAATTAGGTTTATGTTTTATGGAAAGATTCAAGATCAGCCCAGTGATGTGCTGATTTAGTCTTTTTTAACCTCTTCTTGTCCTCAGTGTTCTTCCTGAAATAAATTAACAATATATCTGCCAGCAATTCAGTGAGCAAAGCAATAGCTTTTCAAAAGATGGTGAACCACAGCATGCATTAAACGCATGCCCTCCCAACTCGTGTTTACTTTCACAGGCTGATGTATAAGGCACTGCATCGGTGTTCTGTGATGCTCATAAAACAGTCTAGCTCAAGAAAAGACTGTGAGGTCACCCGCCACCCCCAAACAGAGCAAGTACATTCCTCTCTGATGGCAGAGAAATGAGATGCACTGTCCTCAGCCCACCCCCCTTGCTGGGCTACCTGTGATTAGCTTCCAAGAACAGCGTACTGCCATGGGTGTGCTCAAGGATACAGGGATCTTCAAACGTATCACACAGATCAACTCCCGGTGCTTGCCTGACTGGAAGTGACTGGAAGTGGGGTGGCTTTCCAAAAGCCTTTCCCTCATGAAGGGAAGAGGACGTGATACTGAGTGCCATGGCTTATGCCCAGGAGGGCTTTGACTATGCTGGCCATCTTTGCACTGAAGCAAGCGTTCCCATGAACCATTCTCCCAGCTCTACTGCATGGGCAGTTAAATTCAGCTCCATGTTCTCTATCTAAATCCACCGCAGTAATGTCTGGCCATTTAGTTGGCAGTGGCAAGCCATGGGAATACAAAGACACAGAAAGTTCTTGGGCTGCAAACCCCTGGGGACTGGGAAAGCGCTCCATGGGAGGAGGCAAGTCCTCTCTTGCCCTGTTCTTCTGCAGGTCTGATGGACCCCATCACTGTCAGGATACCATGTTGCCTTGGCTTTTGGTCGTATTTGGTAGGACATCCTCATTTAAAAAGAGGAACAGCTTCTCCAGTAGCTTGGATACAGAATATTTAAGCTTTTTGATTGTCCAGTCTGGAGAAGCTTGTTTGCATACCAGATACTGATACCTTGCTCAACTACTTTGACATTTAATATAATAGGTCTTGGTGGCAACAAAAGACCAGTTCTCAGCCATACAGGTTTGTGGAAGAAAGTTGAATAATCCTGAAGTACCGTTAGTGGTTTCTATCCTACAATTCGGGATCCCCTGACATCGACTCCAAACTCAGTTTAAGATACTGAAAGGAAGGAATTAAATAGAAATATCTCAAAATAGAAAAATAAAGGAATAAATACTACTATTTTCTGCAATGGAGTGAGCCACTTCATTTACTTATCTCCTCCTGGGTTTCTTCTGTTTTGTACATCTGCTTGCACTGTATGCTTCTTGGGCAGGCAATGTCTCTTGCTATGTTTATGTATGCGCACAAAGCCAAACTCAGCATCATTACAAAATGGGCATTAAATTCTAAGCTCAGTGGGGAAGGGTCCCCCTCCAACTGGGTATTTGAAGACCCACACCACTGCATAGGGACCCCAGTATTATCTGGAACTTCTAGTGAGAACACAAGTAAAAAAGACAAAATAGGGGAAAAAAAATAAAGATAGAAATGGCAACGAGACTCAGCAAACAATGGAGCCAAGACCATGATTTCTAATCAAAAAGAGTGTAGGCAAATTACTGCATCACTAAACATGGCTCAGTTTCAGTCACAGTCCAGAAAAAGAGGACAGGAGCTGGGCAGGAATAAAGGGGGCAAATAACAGTCTTTCAGAGAAAATAAGGAGAGAACATGCTGAAAGACGTGGACTATGCAACAGGAGTGATTGCAGCATGCCCAGTGGGTTAGGAGAAAAGGTGGTCACTGTGCCACTCACTACTGCCCTGTGAAATTGCTTTGGCATAGGGTTCCCTACTACCTGCTTGATTCTGTTTTGCTTGAAAATGGCGAAAGCTTTGCAAGATACTCTGTTACGCTCAACACTGAAAAGAAGCTACTAAGAGGGAAAACTTGTACCAGAGATATAAAAGCAAAGCAAGAAACTGAGAGGCTTGCCAAAACAAGCAAAGATGTGCTCCTAAAACACAACCGTAGGCAAATGTGCTCCTAAAACATAATTGTGAAGCATCCCCATGAAAGAGGTCATCCATGATTTAAGTGACCAGCTGTCATGTCCTCAAGGAGCACCATGGGCAGTCCCATAACTGCTTCTCTCACTACAGAATTCAGCTGAGTAGGAGAACAGACTTTTCCCTGCTTTTCCAATTTTCTTAGAGGGAAGGAAAAGAATTTTTTTTTCAGCTTAATAAAATTAAGGGGGGGGAAAAAATACCTAAATAATTGCTCTAGCAGTTAACAAAATTAAAATGTAGTTATGAAAATGATGAAACTACAAATTACCTTCAAATGTAAGCCATGATCAACATTGCCAAAATTCATAACCTGAATGATATTTATTTAATATACACAACTAGCATAATGCAAATGAAAAACAGCTCCAGTCAAAGTCCAAATTACAGGGAGCATAAAACCAGCTCTTACTAAATAAGAATCCTTGTACCTTTGCCCAAAACTTGGTCTGAACCCAAACTAAACATCATCTGAGGTTCACAAAATTCAGATAACGCTGCTAATTTTTTAATTGCCACATGCCTCTCTACAGTTCCTGGAATTAGAGGCTGGAGTGCCAAAACTGTCCTGGTACCTGTTTCAGTGCAGTTATGTGAATGACACAAAATGTTTTCCACCAGAACTTTTGAAATTCCAGCTGACTTCTGACTTGACTGAAGTAATTACCAGAACAGGCAGGGGAGAGACAATCCCATGCGTGGACTTGAACTGATGGAGTATAAAAAGGCACAAAAGTGCACTTTTTCTCCCCTTTTTTTTTTTTTTTTTGCTGCTGGCCTGT
>NW_008795909.1:1548841-1556588 GCF_000699145.1 Aptenodytes forsteri | reverse complement strand
AACAGCCAAAGCCTTGGAAAGGTGACAGCCCTTCCATTTGCACCTTTTTTTTTTTTTTTTGCTGCTGGCTGCTGTATTTTATCCTGAAAATAGGAAAGGGGAGGAAACAAAGGAACTTGATTACTTGATTTCTGTTTTTCCTTTTTCCCGCCCCCCCCAGATGTGAGAATATCCTTCTGTGCACAAGTCCTTTACCAAAATTGTTCCACACAACTCACTCCACCCACAAACAATTCTGAGGTTCTCCTGTCCTTCGGTGTGTGTTGTTGCAAGGACGGTCTCTGCAGTTCTGAAAATGTGGCTATTCCAGTGTCTCACTGTCACTCTCAGCATCTCAGAGCACGGCATTTACTGTGCTCTCTAGATCCAGAGCAACAGAAACACGTTACTTCAAGGCTAATTAACCGAAGGCCAAAGTCATGAAGTAATTCTGCCCTTGATTGACAGAATGGATTTCGTTTTGGGCTGGCATGAGGTGCGACTTTTTATTATGGAAAATATGTGCTGAAACAATGCCCGTGAAGTGAATGGCAGCCTGAGCGCGTGATGGGGTACTGTGGGTTTAAGCAAAGGAGCGTTTGGCTGGGAGTTGAAATTAGAGCTTATTGTGTGCCCTTGAGTAAACAAAGCTATAATGGGTTATTGAGAGTGCTGACTTCTAACTAACAATGTTCTCTGTGTAAGCACGACATTTTAAAACCATGAAGCCTGAGGCATATATGCTTATTATCATATGTCTTTTTATCGACTTATTTTATGTAATGCTTTTGAAAGAACAACACAGAAACACATTATATGAAGGGAACAGAGCTGAGGTATGTGGATAGGACTGTCATCAAGTATTGGCATGTGCCATGGTGATGGTCAAGGAACAAAAAATCTAGGACAACACTTTAGAAGTAGCTGCAAGTATAAATTAGCAACATAAATTTGTTCCAAAGGTGTGGCCTCTCAGGGAAATTTTCAAACTGGAATTTAATGATCTGGGGATGGTGCAGACATACAAAAATCCTTACAAGAGCGTTCACACAATGGACCAAGAATAATACAACTTTGACTATTCTTACCATGAACAAGACCAATACACTTCTTTGCCAACATTACATTGGTGAGAAGATGGGGAAGCTTTACAGATTGTTTCTGAATGATTCCCATGTCCTGAGTGTCTTTTCTGTACTTTCTCTGTCACCTTCACCTTCATTTTGCCAGTTTCTTGTAGGATCAAGCCCTAGTGAAAAGAAAAGTGTATTTAGTTTTTCCCCTGGTTAATATTTTGGTTAAAAAGATGGACAAGTAGAAAAAGCTCTATAAACCAGCTGTTGAGATTTTCAGGACTCAAAACATTTCAAAGCATAACCCTAGAAGGAAACAGAGCTGCCCTTGTACCATTTCTCATTCCTGTCACAGCCTGAATGAGCAAACATGCTGCCGTCTTCCATTCACATTACAGTTGGAGGTGCTGGGATGGGAATGGACTCATCTTGTGCCATGATCAGTTCTCATTTCTGTCTGTGGATAATGAGTTATAGCAACACCGCAACAGCAGTGACTCTCGTTACAGACTCATTTTAGGGACAGAGAGAGTAATAAGAACAGAAAAGCACATTAAAAAATAGAACCCATTTTACAACATTCTTAAAGTTGTGAGGAAAATAGAGAAACAATCCATTTTTAGGGTAAAAATTTTCCTGAAAAACGGGAAATTGCTATATCACTGCCAGCAGTATCATGACAAAATGCATGCATGATAGGATTTCGTCTGCAAACAAATAAGCTCAGGAAGTATCATTCTCAGAGACCACTGCAAAACATCTTCCTTAATCCCAGTTTGTGTGGTAACCCCCTGGCTCACAAAGCCTGATACTGAAGCAGACTGAATGTAAAGCAAAAGCTTTTTTGTGTGTTTGATTTGACTTGGCAATGTGAAATCCCAAGCAAAATATTGCATCTTGATTTTCTAAGTGGAAAGCAAAAGGAGGACTGGAAAAATCAGGAATTTCCTTAAGAACCAAGTGTCAAAAGCTTTAGTCATGACATCTCCTCTCCTGCCCACAGCCCAGCTCCATCCGAGATACCCAGCCTGAATAAGTGACTACAAATAGGACTTGTTTGGTGCCTATCAGTGTACCAAATACCCTTTCTCGTTTCTGAAGCAGGAGCTCATGCTGTGCATTTGGCTCGTCTGGCTGTAAGACAGCAGAGCTCCACTCCAGTCTTTGAGGTTGGGCTCCTCTCAGGGCAACCTCTCTTTTCCCCGTCAGAAGGAAAGCAGCCTTGCAAAGGGAATGCAGAAATAGCATTTTTGCCATGCCCTTGCTACTTTATTACCTCTCATTTCCAGACAATGTACACAGAAACCCTTTGTGTTTACTCATTTTTCAATATATTCCAGGTAGTCAGGGACTGAGTTTTCATCCACACTGTGGACATGAAAATGTTTATAATATCTGGCAATAGCAGAAGAACAGCTACAGACAACAGTACCTTATGCTAAGACGCACCCCACTATTGAACATGTTGCCTATTTCACATAACAAATCTATTTTTCATATTTTATTAAATACAAAAAGAGACAAATGCTACATTAAAATGCCCCAATTCACTTGAATCTGTGATTGTAGTAGAAGCTCAGAGAAGGGTGGAATGCCTTTACTTCTTTTGATTTTGACTGTCTTCCATCCAAGTTTCACTTATAATAGCAGCAGGCTTGAAAGACATAATGTAATTCCCATCAGTGATTTTTTTTTATTTATGGCATTATGAGTTAGAGGATGCATTTGACGTAAGATCAGACAGTTGGTACCAAGTTCTTTTTATTTGCCATTTCTTAATAGTGTTTTTTTCAATATTTTACACAGAGCTGTCCTGTGGGGCAAAGATTAAATTCTCTGGGAATAGTGTTAATATACTGGAATAAATATGGAAGGTCAGATAATGTGGAAATACAATTAATGTCACCAAACAGTTACAAGGAAGGGAGGTGGAAGAGGATTTCATTCAGCTAATTTATCGCTACATTATATATAAGAAATTAACTTCAGGATAAGGAAATAAACTAGTTTCCCAGGTGACCTGGATCTATTTCTGGCTCTGCCACAGATCTGAATTCTGATGTAGGGTGAACCATTTTGTATAAAATAGACATTTAAAATATATTGTTTCTGGCCAGCATTCAGACCACAATCAAAATCAGATCAGGACCACAATCAAAAACAGTATCTAAGGTATGTTAGGCACCTGCTTTTCTTCTGAACCCTCTTTGTCTCAAATGCTCAGAACATTTTAGATACAGATTCTCGTTTCTATGTGCTTTTATAACAGCCAACACAGCAGGATCTCAGCTGAAACCTACAGGTATGATGCAAATAATAGCAATACTGTACCATCACTATATGGATAGTATAAACTTTTGGACAAATATATCTGGTACTCTTTCAACCATTGTTTTCTCTTTTGTCTTCTTCCTCCTGTTTCCTTTCCTGGCTTGGTGCAGCTACCGGTGCTTTATTCATCACTCTTTGCAGCAAAACAACTCTGCTCTCTTGTTTTTGGTGACCCCAGGAGAAACATGGAGGAGGGAAAAGGAGAGATCATCCAAATTACTGGTACGTTTTCTTCTTTACCATCTCAAACTTTGCCTCGCTCGTGACTTGGTCTTAGCTATGCTATTTGCACAGCAATTTCACATTGCTGTAAAAATATTTTGTTGGAAAGGAGTATGCTAAAGGAACTTAAAAAAAATCTACAGATTAATATCCTTACAAACATCCTTTTTAGCATAAAAATGTTCTCAGCGTTTCTGCCCCAAACTCAATATATTCCATTTTGTTTCTGCTATTATCAGAAAGCTGCAGATAAGCTTTTATTTCAATTCCCTAATAACTTTATCTGAATTAATTCCACATGAAATGTTACTTGCTTTATCTTACACTATGGTAAGATTAATCCAAGAACCGTGGAGAAAATCAGCAGTTCAAAATGGTTAAGGCTGTTTGAGCTAGCTTTGATGCTTATGCATGTCATCTAGAAATGAAGAAGAGTTACTAGGAGATATCTTTATATCTCTAATTAGTTGGTTACAGTAGTTCTACCATCTCTGTCATCAATCCTTGGTCTT
Source organism: Aptenodytes forsteri (assembly GCF_000699145.1). Classification (NCBI taxonomy): domain Eukaryota; kingdom Metazoa; phylum Chordata; class Aves; order Sphenisciformes; family Spheniscidae; genus Aptenodytes; species Aptenodytes forsteri. The sequence goes on along the minus strand of NW_008795909.1, from coordinate 1,552,471 downwards.
CTGACTCTGCACAAGCAGTTCATTGATACCACTGAATATCTGAAATGTAAAAAATTCACACTGCATTTTTACACTGTAGGTGGATACAGACACAAAAAATTCTGCAAATACAGTTTCCATTAGGATATCACATTTATCAGTTCTAAATAAATTAATTTTCAACAAAGTCTTTACTATTTGATGTGCTTTTTGACTCATCTGCCAGAGAACTTTGCAAAGCGATAATGGTGAAGGAGGACAAATAATAAGAAAAAAAATCTTTTTGGACATTTAAACCAGTATTAGATTCATTTAGTATATATTTGCTTATTTTGATACTAACTACCTAAAAGAATAAAGATTAGATTCTAATCCAATTCCTGACATGGCTCTATTGAAAAACAGCCACTGCAAGACCATACACAAATGCTATAACTTGTATTAGTCAGGATGTGCAGTGATGCAGAGCACATGTCTTAAATTAGAAGCTGCCTTTTCATCAGTATGTCAGCTAAAGACCACATCCTAATCTTAGCCATGTGCCACTCTGCACAGCACCTGCATGTGCATCTGAGATGAGCGCGCTGTCCCAAGATGCGGCATGGAAAAGGGGTTGTTCATCTTGCTGTGCACCATGAAGCACCTCAGGGAAAAAAAACAACAAAAAAAGAATTAGGTAAAAAGTCAGCATCGCAGAGAGATGTGTTTGACTCTGAGTCGCTTTAGAATGGTCCATTTCAAGCAGTTAATTTGTCAGTGTTTTTTCCAAAGTGAAAGGACAACACAGTATGAACATACAAAGAGTATCTTAATCACTGCAGCTCGTCACCCTCCTTGCATAAAAGCATTATGTGAGCATCTGATTTGCATCAGTGTACAGCTCTGATTGCTGAGAAAGCAGTTTGCAATTCAATAAGATTTATACACAACATTGCCTTTCTCTTATTTTCTTGCAGTAGTGTTTGTAGCTGGAATTACACAGATTTTTTCCTCACACTAACAAGCACCAAGGCCACTGTGAATAATATGATTTTTGTCTCTGGATGTATTAAAAGACCTTTCAAGACTGAGAAAGATATTGTTCATATTTCATATACTCGAGGCTCAATATGAAAAAGACAAAAAAATGTCACTAGGTCAGGAAACACAGACATATTGATTTCTTCAAAGAGAAGGACGGGATTGCTGTACAATACACTTTTAGCTCGCAGTGACTGAACCATTTGCTATCTGGAAGTATTTTCTTGGTACTGATGATATCTAGCACCTCTGAGCTCAGCACATTATGTTTTGATTCAGAAAAGCTAAAGATGACATTTCTAGCCCTAAATCGCTAAAAACCACAATAGAGACCAGAGCTAAAATCCGGGACATTTACAAGAAGTGATTTCAGACATCTTTTACGAGTGATCTCTGCTACAAAGAGCCCTCAGTATAACCAGAGAAGACAAAAGAGTAAAGAGGCAAGGGGAAAGACAGGTTACCCTTTCCATTGCCCACATAAAACAGTGAGCATTAAACAGCGTAAAGGGCTCAACCGAGAGGCATCAGGAAACCCACAGCAGAGCTGGAAGTGGGACCTGTAGATGACTCCTGCCTGACACTTCCACCGGAAAGCTGTACAGGAGAGAGTGGAAAACGTGGATTACTTTTACAAAACGGGTCTTGTACATGTTTTAAAACACGCAGTAATTCTTTTATCAGTGATGTCATCAGGAAAAGTAAAGTGCCTAGTGAGGCAGTTATCATAAACCAGGTAGAGTTTGCTAGCCCTGTGTTTGAACCACCATGTCACCAGTGGTTTTGTGAAAAACCATTCGAGGTTTGGGCTAGAAAAGGCTGTGGAAGAAGTTCAGTAATGCATCCACCTGGAGACCGAAGGGGATGTTCAATGCTGTGAGCATCCAGGACAGGAAAATGTGCTTCTTTAAAGAAGGTTTTTTATTGGTGAATTCTGAAGACTGCAGCAATATCTGAATTAAACTATGAAATAAACACTAGGGAACAGTGGCAAAAGATTAAAGTGATTGAGTATTGTAGGGAAAGCTACAGGAACATCAAGTATTTTTTGTACAGAAATGGATTACTTACTCTTTATTTCAAGGATAATACACTAACCAAATGGATTAAAACTATTTTTGAGAAGACTATCTGAAAGGAGGCCAGTAAGCCAGAATTTCTCAAATTGGCCTTTTTTCAACTCTGTGAATTCAGGACTCCCTCCTCATATATGACAGATGACTGAATTCCAGTGAAAGAAGCATAGTGAGGTCTTGGGTTTTTAACTTTCCTGTCCTAGTGTACCCAGATCTTTCAAATCACTGAAAGAACTGAGAATTTATTTCTAAAGACTTTTTCTCCCCTCTGGAAGAGTGGAACATTTGAGATACCCTTTGGCAATTAAAGCATGTGAAAAAAAGTCAAAGCAAATGGCGTATTTGAGCCAATGAAAAAAATCCTAGTAGTAAAACAAATGAGGTCTTTATTAACACGAATGAACCAAACACATTACATCAACTACTTCTGAGCCGCTTATGGATTTCTGTAGCCAGAAAAGTTCATGACATTTGTATCTCTATTAGTCATTGTATTTTATTTGAACTTATTAAAAGACTGCTATATTTCTTTCCCCCTTCTTTTTAAATCATTTAGGTTTCTTTTCAGATTGTACTGCTAATGATTTTTTTTTTTAATAGCATTTGTTATTTATATTAAACTTTTGGTGGTATTACCAGCTTTCTACAAAAACGCAGAATGGAAAAAGAAGGAATGCTTCTGTTAAAGCACTATTCTGTAGCGCTCTTACCACTGCCAACACTTAAAAGTATTTTCTTTACTCTCAGCTGTGTGATATAGTAGTGAAGATCACTCCATGTTTTATAGTTCAGCTGATGAAAGTGGACAGTTAAGATGCAATGCACATATATATGGGTGAAAAACACAAACCACGGCTCTTTTAAAGTGCATGTGTAGGGAGGGCTATACTCACTTAACTGCCTTAAAAGGACATTAACTACAATTTTGAGCTCACAAGGGTTAAGGAAATATAACACGACAACCTTAATTCAGTGGGATCAGGCATTACTTTACCAATTTTAAGCATATGTTCACCTTCGTTTTCCACCAAGTGCTGATCTGTGTGGTGTCTGTTTCTCCTCATCGCTGATTCCCAGTACTACTTACTTTCCTCCCCGATTACCAGTCTGCCTTTCTCTTTTCAGCAAGTGCCAGCCTTCAAAACTAGCCTTTCCTTGCAGCACCAACAATGTCTAGTCTCGATTTCTTTATCTTATGTTCTTTGTTCCAATTAGTTTAGATCAGATCTCTGTGCCATCAGCATCCAACTCGAATGGCTTTCTTCCCATGTGCATGGGTTACAGGGCAAAGAAGAGAGAACAAGAAATATGTTTAACCCACCCACATACCTTAGTTTTAATGTCTGGCAGGGCTCAGCAGATAAAGTAGACAATTCTACCTGGTTTATAGCACGGTCAAATATGGATGGATTTTTAAACAGAAGGCAAAATGAACAACTCTCACAAAAACAGCTAAACCATTTGAAGACAAGAATCGTAGAATCATAGAATCATTAAGGTTCGAAAAGACCTCTAAGATCATTGAGTCCAACCGTCGACCCAACACGACCATGCC
>NW_008795909.1:1544962-1548183 GCF_000699145.1 Aptenodytes forsteri | reverse complement strand
TTGGCCTCGGCCCATCGATCCAGCCTGTCCAGGTCCCTCTGCAGAGCTTTCTTACCCTCGAGCAGATCAACAGAAGAAGAAAAAAGAAGAAGAAAACCCTCAGATTGTGGCAGACACCCAGCATAAGAAAACTCAGTTTTGCCTGGCTAATTCCAAGTGCTGAATAGTGCATTTTGTAATGCGAAGCACTTGGCTGTCTGGAAAATGAGTGTTGGTTATGCTAGGAAAACCTCTTGTAAGTAATACACACGGACATCACACACTAACCCATTCCTTTTTCTTTCTCTGTGATCCTTCTCCTTCCCTTAAGTTTCCTAATTTCATTGTGCACTCATGTCGCCCCATATAGTGATTCTGCAGCTTATTTCAATTAAAGGTTGGTGTTTTTTTTCTTGTCTCCCTATTTGTTTCTCTTTTTTCAGAAACCCTATAGACATTAAATTGAACTTTGGAACACATGTTATTAGAACAGATTTTAAGGACAAGACAGATGTAAAGGCAATACCATGCCCTCAAATTCATCATTACAGAAAGGTAACTGAAGAGGTTTTAGGAATACAATAAAAACTCTGAGGTGGCACAAGGACACCATAAAAGAGTCTTATCAACAAGTTTTTTTTGTCATCTGACTCAAATGCCTTTTCATTTCTTGGCTATAGGTGATCTTTAGAAATGTGTATCGAGAACGGCAAGCATATCTGTCAATTTGATGTTTTAAACTTCTATGTTCTCTTAAGGTTCTTCTTGCAAAACCTAACTTCCAAGGCCCACTAGCTCTAAATCCAATATTTGATTTCAGAAAAAAGAAAACATAAAAAAAAAAATCTGATTTTGCTTTAAGCTTTAAATTAAAATCTGAATTCCAGTCTTAGCTGAGAGCTATGATTTATAATTCTAAGCCTATCCCTCAGCCTTCTGTATCATTCTTCCTCACCCTGCACATCAGTTCATTCAAGAGGCATTCCTCATTCCTCTCAAAATCAAGATCCATAACCATGGACTCTGCCCTCCCCTGCAAATGAGTAACCCAGATGTGAGAGAAATGCGATCTATATCTCAGCTCAAAGTATTTTTTGTTCCCTTTTTTTGTGAGACAGAGAAGCATTTTCTTTGCCAGAAGTGAGGGCTTACACCCTCTCAGCTATGGATCAAGATGCATAGAAAGCCCCAGCACCAATTACTTCTGACATCCAACCACCACCACTCTGCCTACTGACAGCCCCACAGGGCTTCACAGACTCCAGCTGCCGCCTTCTACACCACCTCAAAGGAGGGCTCTGGCACTGGAACCAGAGTGTGTGACAGGACATCCAGCCACGCTGCCTTCAGACGTGTCTTTGGAGGATGGCAAAGACCAGCAGACACTGGAAACTCTCCCCTCTCCCTGCTAAGTTCACACAACTGGTGCTCTGTGGAAAAATCTCTACTGGATCATGGAGAGGAGGCATAGCAGATGTAGATCGGACATGTTAAGGAGCATGTGTCCCAAAGAATCTCTTCAGATGCTAATCCTCCAAATGAGCAAGAAAGCAGCAGGCGTTGAGCCTGAAGGCACCGATAGCATCAATAGTATGCCCTCCAAAATATTAATTCAGGAGCAAGAACCCCACCAGATGTATTCCTTTAGGCTTAAAGTCACCTTTCAATGGTTGCTTTATTGAAGGAGTTTTTCCTGAAACAGCAGTTGCACCCTGGTGCTGCAGCAAGCCCTAAATATTACTTTATTATTAAATATTAATATTTAAATATTAAATATTATTACTCCCACTAATAGCAGTAATGAGAAATAAGAGAAAGAAATTGGTCAAAAAAATGGCTGTAGCAGCTAGTACTAAGACACACACAGAGGATATACAAGGTAAGGGAAAGTGTGGTTTGAGTTTATATTTGCTTTCAGTATCAGATACGGAGTAGGTAATCTCCACCTTCAATTCCAAATGTTTTTTCCTGTGCCTTCTCCACAAAGCAAAACAAATCCCTGCAGTTTTAACACAAGCAACTTTCAGAAGAGCCTTGTTCCACATAAAGCATGCTGATGGCACTGTGAACACAACCAGTTCCCGTGAAGGGACTGAAAGGAGAACCAACTGTGCAAAACTCAGCTTTTGAGCCATTATGCAAAAATATTTTAACCACCTTGGAGTCTTTCTTCGTGTTTCGTTTCTGTTTAGTGTGAAATTAGCACAGGTCGCTTCTGACAGGAACACATTTGCATTCATTAGAAACTAAGCAAATCAAATCAAGAACTGGTATTGGTAAAATCCACCAAGCTGTGGAGAACACAGGTTGTCTTTATGACTTGAGTTAGTTTTTTGAAATAACCACAATATGATTTTCAAACGTTTTAGAGAACCTTACAGAGTCTCAACAAACACACAGCCAGACTCCATCTCTTTCCTGACTGTATTCCTATAGAAGTAGACAAGCAAAGTTTAAGAGGGGCAACAGAAGATCAGCAAAGTAAAATGTGTAATTGCCCTGCGTAATACACAGGGTTATTCACAGACCCAGGGCTCAGTCTCACCTTTCCAGGTTCACAAGATGGCGATCCATCATCTACTATCCTGTACTGAAACCCAGGCATCACATCTCTTTGAAAAAACAATGCAAGGAGAAGGTCTTCCTCCTCTGTCCCCTGCCACCCCACCACCCATGAAACAAGAAATGAGCTCCATTGTGTCGGAAAGGAAAGGTGGAATTAAACCTTTAGATCTTTTTTTGCCCAGGCTGTATCTGCTATACTTCAGCTGTCAGTAACTATGTGAAGCTGATCCTGTTAGAGTGCACTGTATCTCTCCTCAGAAAACCCTCACCTCTCCAAAAGTAGGAATGGACTACTCATAGTTGAGCTGTCACTTTGATTTTGACCTTCAGAGTGCATTTTGTGTTCCTTCTTTTGAAGTCTGACACTTGCAGCTTGTTTGTGTTGCTAGCATCTTTGTATGCTAAGCTGCACATACCAGGTTTCTCACACGGAAACTGAGAGGAAGCCATAAAAATAAGATATCATACTTAACCAACTGGACAAAATCAACAAACTCCAGAAAAACAACAGCATTAGTGGATGGGTTTAGGTCTCCGGATACATTTCTAACCTACTGACTTTATTTTTTTTAGCGATAATGGGATGAGTTCTATACTGTGAGGAACAGCATAAGAAAGACACGAACCTGTTGGAGCGGGTCCAGAAGAGGGCCATGAAAATGACCAGGGGGATGGAA
>NW_008795909.1:1535999-1544919 GCF_000699145.1 Aptenodytes forsteri | reverse complement strand
AAGAAAGATGGGGACAAACTTTTTAGCAGGGCCTGTTGCGACAGGACAAGGGGAAATGGCTTTAAACTAAAGGGGGGTAGATTTAGATTAGATATAAGGAAGAAATTTTTTACGCTGAGGGTGGTGAAACACTGGCACAGGTTGCCCAGAGAGGTGGTGGATGCCCCATCCCTGGAAACATTCAAGGTCAGGTTGGACGGGGCTCTGAGCAACCTGCTCTAGTTGAAGATGTCCCTGCTCATTGCAGGGGGGTTGGACTAGATGACCTTTAGAGGTCCCTTCCAATCCAAACTATTCTATGATTCTAAGAATTGTGGATGGAGAATTAGGAATATTTTAAGGGGAATATGATTCATAGAGGCCACAAGAGCTTTGCTTTATTTGTGATCTACTTCAGGGTTGGTAGTAAACTCATTACCTTAGCAATATTGAACAGAGATCAATAGGGGAACTCTCTGAGAGACAGAAAAGCAGAGAAGAACAAGACATGTCAAGATTCATATGCTCAAAGAGCTATGTCAGCTGGCCTTTGAGAGAATAATGGTACTACAGGTGCAAGGACTAAAAAAAGATCAGGTAAAAGCTCAACATTTGTATTAAAAAGCTCATAAAACTCACAGTGAAATCTGGTGGATATAGTTCAAATGTTATCTTAAACACACTAAAAATAGAGAAAACAATGGAATACTGTAATGTCACACCTTTGTAATGATGTGAAATGAGTTTACAACAAACAGCTCTCAACCAGACTGGATGCTGTAGAGTATCTTCCAACAGTGCACTGTCTTAAAAGATTTTTACAGAAGCAATGTGATTTCCTTTTCTAACATTTTAATGACTTCATGAGACAGAAGACACCAGTGGAGATCCAACAACTCACCCAGCAGTAGATGTGGCCTGGATAGTCAGACCTTCCAGTAAGAATAGGATCACAATTCAGACTGGAAGGGACTGCTTGACTGTTCTCATAGCGATAAGTTTTTCCTTACGCTCTCAGTTGCTCTTGTTTCAACCTATGGATGCTGCCTCATTGTGAAAAGCCTGGCGCCATCTTCTTGATGGCTGCCTCATAAGCCCCCCCAAAGCCACCTCTGCTCCAGGCTGAGCCAGCTCCAGTTCCTCAGCCTCTCCCCACAGGGCAGGTGCTCCAGCCCCTGACTGCATCAGTGGGTCTTTGCTGAACTCATGCCAGTTTCCCGATCTCTTTTGGCATTGGCTCCATCTCATATAACTTGAGAATCTACATCTAAGGAAGCTCTTCTTGCACCTCTAGTTTGCAGAAAGAAATATATAGCTGCAAAAGGACGTATCACACAGACCTATTATTGCACTGGCTGAACTGATTTCTGACAGTGCTTATTTTCCCTTTTTAACTGGGGAGGGAACTCAGACCAAATAGCCACATTTCCTCAGTCAAGTTAGATTACAGAAAGTTCAACCATAATGTCACCCTTTGTATTCCCTTTGAACTAATTTTTCAAAAGATTTGTAAAAAATAAAAGAAGGGAAAATCAGTTCTAGGAAGTGGGTCACTACTTACGATGCCTGCCTGTGAGTAGATACTTGCCGAGATCGACAAGAAAATGACACCAGTCAGTAAGTTTTTTGTTTATAGTTTCTTTCACTCTGTAGGCCTACTATCTTCAATGATTTGACTTTCATACAGCTCAGGAAGTTTCCTATTTTAACAGTAGCTTTCTGGATTTGCTACTAACATCACAAAAATATCTGTTTGTATGAGGTTTACCTTTTTTCCTCATTTTTGTTTCAACAAAGAGAAAGATGCTGAAGCATGTCAGTGCAGTATGATTTGCCAAAGCACCTCCTGATGCCAGTCAGAGAAGCAAAAGGGTTCCTCTCATTTGCACTGACAGGCATTGCACATATTGGAATTGACACTGATTAATTAAATTTGATAGAATGAACCAAAGCAAATACTTAACAGAGCAGGGTGAACAGTCAAAGCAAACAGTTTGTAAGTAACTCAGTGGCTGAAAATTCAAATTCATCCAAGTAACTTCAGCAAACATGAACCACTAACACACTGCCCAACAACCAGGAATGACTCCCAGCCAGAAAAAAAAAGCTAAATTAGCATAAATACTATTTGCCCAGCCTTAACCTTTACATTAAGTTCTATGAGGCAAACCTGCTATACTTTGTTCAGCTTGACGATTGCATAAAAACTCTCTACAAAAGTATATTTACACCTCCAACCCAGAAAATCTTTCTTCCTTATTTCAGAGTCTCCACCTAATGGGAGCATCACATTTTGTCAAAATTTTTAAATCGATGGCAATTATTATTCAAAGGTTTTATACCATTGTTCTTCCTTTCCAGCATTTTTGTGTATTGAAGAGTTTTATAGCTTTTGTTCATAAGGTCATAGGTGAAACTCAAAAACACACTTATGACTTATAAATCTTAGTCCCTTTCTTTTAAGAAATGGTCTAAGTCAATTGTCCACCTACTTCCAAAGTCAAAATTACAATGTTATATGAAGATTTCTTGATGTTTATGTCTTGAGCATACTCTTGCTTGATACACTGGTTTGGTAAGGAATATGCCTTCAATAGAAAGCAGCCCTTGTTCACTGCATATTGTATCTTATCTTTGCAGGGGAGCTGTCTTTGAACTCATGTACTCATACAAAGTAAGATTTAATGATATACAACACTTGCAGGCAAGTTAATTACATTGGAGCCTAGAACACTTTTTTTGTGGTTCAATGATAAAACTATAAATGAACACTTTGAACAAAATCCCTAAGTAGTTAAACCACATTATAAAGTAGTGACATTTGGCTAAAGAATTAAAACCATACAAATAAATAATTATATATGTATGTTTGAGCTAAGATTTAATGATATACAACACTTGCAGGCAAGTTAATTACATTGGAGCCTAGAACACTTTTTTTGTGGTTCAATGATAAAACTATAAATGAACACTTTGAACAAAATCCCTAAGTAGTTAAACCACATTATAAAGTAGTGACATTTGGCTAAAGAATTAAAACCATACAAATAAATAATTATATATGTATGTTTGAGCAGGCTGTGCATGTGAAGGAAGATGAGTCACTTCACTTTTTTATGTTGGCCTTGTGACAGCTGAGCAATGTAATTATCTTCTTTTGCATTGTGCTAGTTTTATCTCGTTGGTATTAGACTTTTATTTTTTCCATATTCTAATTTCTGCAGCGGGTGAAGTGCAAGACTCAGGGAAGCAAGGCATTGCTATAATTTAGTTTGCTCAGGTTTCATCTAAAGAATATTTCAGTGTTTTTGAATAAAAATAAAGCCAAAGTAGGGGGACTCTTGTTATTATGCACCCAAATAATGATTAATAAATATTCCTACTGAACAGTTTTAAATTGGATTAATTTACCTTCATTTAAAATAAGGAAAGAAAAACAAACAAGAAAATCCTTTCAACCAGGCCAAAGGGGTTATTGAATCCATACTATGCATAAAATGTATTTAAGAAGGTATATAAAACTAGAAGTATGTTTGGGGCTTTTGTTCCTCATGCCAAATAAAATAAAAAAGCAAAAATGACTATATTTACAGTGATGACTCTGCTAACTGACTTATGAAATACGCGTGAGCACATGGCAAATGGCAAAAGGCATGCCAGGCTACTATTATTACCACCAAAACATGTAGACAAACGAAAAATACACAAAAATCTTGAGGTTGCAAATATATAGCAGAAAGCCTTGGTATACCCTTAAATAATGAAATATTAATAAATACCCCTTTCCTATTATCACATATACCCCAACTGGAATTAATGTGACGTCAGAAAGACTTCTTCCAATATCAGGCTTTGAGAAGATCCCTGTAAAGCCAGTTAAGTTGGACAACCGTTAAGATGGAATTAGTTTTAGAATGACGTGTGCTTCTCTTTTTACTAATGAGCTTGAAGACCAAGCCCTTGAACAGGCTTGTTCATCACAAATAGATTCATCATAATATAAAAAAAAAAAGGAAAGCAGTCCTCCTGGTAAAGCAGCATACAGAGAGGAAGGCAGTCATATTTTGCACTAGTTTGGAATATGGGATTCAAACTATTAATATGAATGTCTACAATAGTAGACACAGACATCTAAAATAGTAGACATAGACATCTACAACAGTACACGTAGACATGCACACTAAAACGAGATGGCTGTGACCTAGAATAGGCCTCCGTAAAGCAAGTATCTAAATCTGGTGAGAAGAATCTCACCTGAAGTGACAAACATATACAGTATAATAGGAAAGCTTTTACTTAAAATATTGCCCAGCAGTGTGAAAGGAGTATCACCTTGCATCCGATTATCTAGGCTGACTCAGCAGTCAGACAAGAGCACTGACTTGATGGTAGCGCATGTGCACGTGCATAAAAAAGGGAAAAATACTCTGGCTTTCAGACAATCTCCATTCTCTAACCAACATCACCTTGGCCTTGCTCGAGTTGCATTTCAGCCGCAGAGTGCTGGAGGTTCAAGTGGACTTGCAGTGGCTGCTCTGCCAGAGCTCTGCTGGAACACGGGTACCCCCGCAGTGCTACAGGTGGTGTCACACAGTGTGAGCTGAGGGAGGCACACTCGTCAGCAGCCAAAACCACCAGACCAAATCCAGGTTTCATTACTTATTTTGTAGCTCAGTAACATTTCCATCAAGTCTAACCAAGGAAAAAGTAACTTTGGACCATTGACTCTGGAATCCTCTGTGCTGGTGTAGATATTCTTACTAGCCCATAATATTGCTGAGTGAGTCATACAGAGACGTTTATGAAAATGAAAAATTAGAATTTTTTAAGAAGGTGACATGTCATTTTGATCTTAATATTGAATTCTGAACTTTTGTGGTGAAAACCAGTGCAGATTACCTTTTTATATAAAAGTATTCCAGTACTGCACAATTCCCCCAAGCAGCATGTTTTGCACATACAGCAACTTTCTTACATGACTGTGAACAGTAAGCAATCCACTGGCAACACTATACAAGAGTAAAAGGATGAACAGCCTTACACGCAAAACCCACTAAAACTAAAACCACCAGGCTCTGTGTTCAAGGCATTCAGAAGTCGAAGTCAGAAGCATTACTAATGACAGGCATATGTAATAAGATCTGTGTGGTGAAGCAATGCATCGCTGCGGCCAGATTTAGAGCCAGATCATCACTTTAGAAATATCAATAGCTGGATAATGTCCAAGTTACTTCCTCATCAAAGCAATATGACTCCTGACTCCAGTGAAAATAACAACCTCAGTTTGTGGAGACAAAGTCCTGATCAATAATGAATCTTAACATGTCTATGGGATCTTCTGCCTTCTCAAATATGAATTAGTACTGACACCTTCTTGGCGCTCCGCCAGCAGCGGCTGCTCACTGAAAGTTGAGTGGCAAATGTGGGCTGGTGAAAGGTGAATTAAAATATGATATTTGAAGTATGGTTTACCAGAAAGACTATGATACAACTGTAAAATGTGGCTATGGGAAAACTAGAGAAACATTTGATTGTGGTTATTACATTTCTAATATGAAATACAGCCTGACATACGCATGGTCAGGGCCCTAAAAAATCACACAAGACCTTAGTCCTTCAAACCATCTCCCCAGGTTTTGGAGCCAATGGACAATCATCAATCTTTTCAAGTTTCTCGTGGATTGCCATGTAGCCTGCTCACCACACTTGTAACTGAAAACACTACCAATTTTCCTGTTTAACAGAACACCACAGATTAGCTATGGGCCACATATCAAAGCCATGTGACTTGGAATTAGAGATACGCAGCTCTGGACTGTGCACATTTCATTCCACCAGCTCAAATTTCTGATGCTTTGTCTCTCAAAATAACCCAGTATTCACCAAGAAGGTCCCTGGAAACCTCTGGGAAAACAGGAATTGTTTTACTAAATTAGACCCCTGACCCATTTAATCCTTTCTCTGGTAACATGAAGACTTAAGAAGCTAGGCACTCATGACCACCAGGATAGGTTTCACGCTGATTTTCAGTGTAACTCAGAGATTGACTTAAATGGTAAATTGCAGGCTTTGCTCTTCATTCTGCATTTTTATTATCATAAATCTGATTGTGAATTATAGCTTTAGAATCACTACATTCTTAAAATATATTTCAAAACATGTTCTGAAGGTCTCAATTCTATGGCTAACATTCACATGAGGAAAGAGGACAATTTTAAATGATTGCCTGTCCAGGTTTCCTCTGTGATCGAGTTCTGTGCTACATCCACAAGCATGCCGACACAAATACAGAATTCCCGATGCTCTGGGAAATCTGTTTTACCAGTAGTAGGTTAGGACTGAGCCCCCATATAAAAATGTCTTGTACGTTTTATGTAGCTCTTGTATTCATTTAGTAAATGTTAAAGTAGATGTTAAAATTCAAAATATTCACAGCCACTACTCTGATAGAAATGTAAGTATCTCAAACTTGCATTTGAACAGACATTCCTGCAGGCCCGAGTGGAAATTCATCAAAGAGCATAAATGCTTGCCTAAATACCCACTGATGTCGGCAGCATAACCGTATGTGAAACTTCTGACTGAATCAGGACCTCTAACTGTTTCAAGACATTTTTTCATCTGGACTTCCAGAGACGTCACTATCATTCCACTCACATGTCTGCACTGCACGGTCGCATGGATAATGTTTCATACATATATGTATGATATATACAGACTCCAGAGGCCAGAAAAATGCTTTTTACTCATAGCATTCCATATCTTCCCTGGAGCACATATACATATCTTAAATTCTAAAAACCCTGACTTTGTAGTATTTCTGCAGAAATTAAGCTTGTCTAATGTTTTCACAACGAAGAGCTGAAAATCAGGCTTCTGAACTCATGTTTATATGCTTTAAGAAATGACCTGATTTTTAAAAGCACTGAGCCTCAGGTGACTTTGGTGGATTTAGGGGAGAGGTTTTCTAACAGAGCTGGAACAAATGCCTAATCTGCTCCCTTTGTGGTTGGCAGGAGTATTACTGTTGAGCTCAGTGGAGCTCAGCTGCTAACTTTTGTTTTTGAAAACCAGGTAGTCACAGGAACTGAACACCAAAGAACGCTCAAAGAACAGGGCAGGGTTTTCAGAACACCACAACCAAAACACATCCCTGTTTCTGAGTGTTTACTGTCACTGCTTGCTTGAAAGACTAACAGGTGTATGGGAAATAGGATATGAGAAAGATGTCTTCTTGTTTCAAAATAATTTTAATCCTATCATTTTTCCTATGCCCCCCCTTGCCTGAGCCTTGAAAGAGGAGATATGCCATCTGTTTCAATAAAAAATGAAAAGTATATATGTATACAAACACACACGTGATTGGGGCAGTGCTAGAACTAGGGAGAGCAAATAAAGAATCTATCTTTAAAATATTAAACATGGAAAATTATGAAACAATAAAACACCTGTCCTTTCAGCACTCTGTTCTTCAATACTTGGGGAAATGTTTCTTATAACTACTACAATTATATTTATAAATTTTCCTTAGAGCATCACATTTTTGCAATCATCAAAGCTACAAAAAGTTTATCATTTAAAGCAACAGACTGAAGAAGTCCAGTAAGCTCAATTCTCCCTATTTCCTTTTAGTTTTCATTTCATTTATTGGTTATTAGTATAATCTTTTTGACTGTGTTTCTCTTCTAGGTACATTTTCTTTTAATGATTGAGTTTCTTCATATTGCAGCTGATGCACTTTTCAGTGTTTTAGTTATAATTACCAAATTCAGAATGAAAATGAAAACTACTTAATTATGTAATTGTCTTAGAGACAGCACGATAATTAAAGCCCTCAGAAAAGCAGTCCAGAAGCATTGGCTGTGCAGAAAGGTAAAGAAAATATAATACAGGCATCTCAGAGAAAGACTAAATAAAACACTGTAGGGGAAGAAATTATACATGCATCCCTGAACAGATGCCCTTAAGACCTGTATACCTTAATCAACATAAAATATTATATTTACATAACAGAGCATATGCAACAAGATATGTCACCGTAAATGGGCTATCCAGAAGTTATAAAAGGTAAGAGACTGAAGCTGTACATGACATTACAATAGTGTTGAAGATGAAAATAAAACGTATGACAAAGAATAAAATTAAAAATATAGGTGGGATTAATCTGCAAATAAAACAGTTAAAAGTTTACTAAGCAATGTATAAAAAACAATAAAAGCTGAAGATGTTCTTCTTGAAGGACTAATCTAAAAAGTTATCTCTAGTGTTGTGATAAATCTTCAAGCAGTGGTACTGAAAGTGTGCAGATGTCATATTAAAAGTCAGTATAAACTTCTTTAGACACAGATCTCCAAGCTATTACACTTTCCCAAACTTTAGAAGTATCTGCAGCTGCACACAGCAAAACCAAAACCAGCTGGACTCTCTTACATGGCGAAAGGGGAAATCTAAAGTTTCACATCTATGACTTGCATGAGAAATCCTTCAGAGAAACACAAACATTTACCCAGCTAAAAAGCCTTAACCCCTTCATTCTAGCTTCGTGAGGTGATGACACAGGAGAGGATTAGGCTATGATCAGATGGTGGGACTGGTTAAAAAACACAGAATTTCTGCTGCTGCCCAGAGACGGGAAGGGTGACTGTGTGCACACTAGTGTGCTGGTTTTGGCTGGCATAGAGTTAATTTTCTTCACAGTAGCGAGTATGGGGCTATGTTTTGGATTTGTGCTGAAAACAGTGTTGATAACACAGGGATGTTTTCATTATTGCTGAGCAGCGCTCACACAGAGTCAAGGCCTTTTCTGCTTCTCACCCCACCCCACCAGCGAGTAGGCTGGGGGTGCACAAGAAATTGGGAGGGGACACAGCTGGGACAGCTGACCCCAACTGACCAAAGGGATATTCCATACCATATGACGTCATGCTCAGCATATAAAGCT
>NW_008795909.1:1534280-1535693 GCF_000699145.1 Aptenodytes forsteri | reverse complement strand
GACAACTGGAAAAGTCCCACCAGCTGCAAGGGGTGATACAAGCCCTCAGAAGTGCTCAGAACCCATGTGGAGAATGGTCTCTCTGTACATAACTTGCACCATTTCTGAATTAACAGCGCCAGAGTTATTATGCTATTTCTCCTGAATGCCACCACCACACAGAAAATACTGTCACATTTGAAGTTAACAGAATACGTGAACAATTATTTTCTTTTTCATGCTAGAAGCCTCAAACTGCCACACAAGAAATCAGCTTCCTTCTGTTCCCAGCAGTTAACATTCATTTCACATGTGTTTTGGCACTTGGCAGTAGATAATTATTAGCTACACTCTTTGCCATGAAGTACTCTCCTTTTATAATTAAGAAATCCTTTGAATTGTGGACAGTTAACTTCTCTACGGCTAAAGATTGCAAGCAATCAGTACGTAAACTACAAGTTGACACCAACAGCTCATATGGACAAGATAATGCTCACACACTGAAGGCTACCTGTGCTTAATGTAAAAGCAATAGAAAATAATGATTTTTAGACATTTCAAAGCATTTAACTTAAAGTGGATCAGAACACAGAACTGCTTGCTTCCTTCTATCAGTGTGAACCAAGGCACAGGCTCAGTGAAAATCAGAAGATGTAAATTTCTTCGGAAGAAAGTCTTCTTTCACTTCCCTTCTTTACAGTTCTTACCTTCACTACACTTGGACTCGCACCTCTGTGAGGCTCAGTCTGTGTGGCACCCGTGAGAAAAGAGGTTCTGGAAAAGAAATATAAAAGAGTCAAACCACTCCTCGAGACTGTGAGATCTTTTAACAGTTCCAGAGGTGTTATCCAGTGCTTGAATAAATTAGGACACAGCATCCTGCTAATCAGCTCCTGCTTCTGCCTTCCACGTTCCCCCAGCACACTTTTTGTGACTATAAAGCGCTAGCAGGTATCAAACTTTATTTTTAACATATGCCTGTGTAACACTTTATATATAAAGCTGATGCTTCTTTCCAGTTAAACTATTGATTTGATGCATTTATTGAACACTGAATATATATTTTATCTGAAATTAAATTTGAGGGCATTCTCCTAATTCTCCATTGCAATTGTTTTAACACTGTTTCTTGATAATTTCATGAAAAAAATTACATTTCTACTCCATTTTGGTCCTTTCAGCTACCTATTATTTCCCCGATTTATGAATTTGTCACCTCAGGTACTACTTTATACACTGAAGTCCACGAACCGTCTTTAGAATCTATGAAATACCCGAGAACAGCTTGGTAACAAACTGCTGTAAAAAGGTTAAATTTACACGGAACTGCCTTTGTTACTCCAAGACACTAGCGAGGAAAGAAATGCTGCAAAAACCCGCCAGAGCGTGCTTAGCACTGTGGACGCCGCCAGCCCGGCGGCGGGGGAGGCGGCC
>NW_008795909.1:1468014-1533700 GCF_000699145.1 Aptenodytes forsteri | reverse complement strand
GGCGGCCGCCGGCCTCCGCGCCCCGCCGCGCCCCGCGCTCCCATAGGCTGGCGGCACCTCAGCGGCAGCCAATCAGAAGGCGGTTGTCAGGCGCTCCCGTCTATTTTTAGCATGCACAAACAGGCGCACGCGGAGGCGGGCGGGCAGACGCGCACACGGACACACAGACAGGCACACACAGACGTGCACACGGACACACAGACACGCACACACGCACACACAGACGTGCACACGCACACACAGACCTGCACAGCACACACAGACGTGCACACGGACACACAGACCTGCACACGACACACAGATGCGCACACGGACACACAGACACGCACACACAAACGTGCACATCGCCACACAGACCTGCACACGACACCCAGACGTGCACACGGACACACAGACCTGCACATGACACACAGACATGCAGACGGACACACAGGCGTGCACAGGGACGCACAGACACGCACACGCGGGCACGGACGCACGCACACGACCACAGCGAAGGGTTGGAGGCACTGGGCTGCTGTAGCGTTGACTAGAGCCCGAGCGAGCGGAAGGGCGCCGGGAAGCGGCGTCAAACCCCGGCTGCCCTGCACCTTCCCGTGGAGGGAGAGGGGAAGAACCCAGACCCAAACCCCCACTGCTTCAAGCAATGCTTTCTAAAGAGCATGTTGAAACAGCAAGAGTTTTGCTTAAAAACCCCCTTTGACTGCAATGGCTGTTGCAACCGAGAATGGCTCTGCAGACCCCTCCACCCCCTGTCCTCCCAGCTTTGCTTTCTCCGGCCTTGAAACGTTGAGGAGGATGGCCCTGCGCCCGCGCTGCATGCAAAATGGCTGATGTGGCCGGTCAAAATCACTGTGCCATATGTGCAGCTGGTACATGGCCTCTTGAACAAATTAGCAGCAGAAGGGAAAGCTCGCATTACTAGTATGGGCTAAATTCTGCATCTTTTAAAATGTATTTTGTATATTCTCGTTCAATTAAAGTTACGCATAAGGTAGCTGGTTATCTCTGTAACTGATATGCTTCTGATACGTTGTCGGTCACTACTGAATAATGATAGACGTGTAGGTTCTGGAGAAAAACGAGCAAACTCTTACATAATACTTACAGTGAGTATTTTGGAGGGTTCAGTTATTTCAAATAACTGGAATTGCATTATTTTTCCAGTTTCTCACAGAGGTCCGGATTCAATAGAGTGTTTTCATATATCCTTGAATTCAGAAAGTTTAGACGTGCTGAGGCATTCAGTGAAGTACAGGGATGAAGCGGGGCCCCTAGTTTAGAAAAGGAAATGCTAAAGTACAGTAAGGAAAACTGTCCTAATATTTAAATCAAGACTTAAAACAGTAACAATGTCAGTATATTGTAGAAATGTCAAGGAAAAAAATGGTCTTGCTAAGCAAGTTTTTAAGACTTGTGTAAACATGAAGAATTTAGATACCTCTCTAAATATATGGGTGCTTAGCCACAGGTGATCAGCTATCTGGGGGTTTGTGCATAATGATGGATCATAATAGCTTCTTGTGCTTTGTAGTGACCTGCTCACAAAAAATACAAAGAGTGGATGAAATGCAGACCTGTCTGTGCAGTGAATCTGCAGCCCCCAAAAGGAGTAAACTGATCTGCAGGTCTTGTGCTGAGCCTACAGCACGGGAATGGATTTCGCTGCCCGTGTGCACCGAGAGTTTTGGACACCTTGAGAAGAAAATCTTGCAAAATAAGACTCACCAAAGTCAGCCAACAGCCATTTGTTTTGCAATGAGAAGTATTCCCTGACAAATCTTGCAGTATCAGAGTAGAAATTTGCCCGACTGCTCCTTGTCATCACCAGCCCTTAAGTGATGGTCAGTGTCAGGCTGTTCTGAAATCCTTGTCCTCATTATTTGGTCCCCGTGGATGCTTTTCAGTTGCCAATAGGACATACCAAATCGGCAGCGAAACAAAAGAACAAAGTCTGCTGCGACAATGTTTGGATGCCGTTTCAAAAAAGTGGCCTGTGGATTTAAAAACTGCCTGGAAAAAAAAAAATGTTGTTTATTCTGTCATTGCCAGAGCATTGATATAGTCAGAAACATTATTTCAATGAAGTTTTTACATGCCATTGAACGTTTTCTCTGTGTTCACGGGTTGTCAATCTTATGTGCAGATTAAACTAAGTTCTCACAGAGGAAGTTCACACAGCGTGAATTCCGTTAGCTTTGCTGATCCCATTATGCACCATAATGCGAGAGTGAAGATTGCTCTGCATAAATATTCATCTACCATCTTTCAAGTTTTCACTTTTCATTCTGCTTCTGCCTGACCCTGTCTGCCACTTTTCTCTGAATAATCATTACTGCTGAGCAACCCATTTGGAGAAAAATGCACTTGCAAGACTAAAATACCCGAACAGCACTGGACTCGTGGATTGTCACTGGGCCAGGTTGCAGTCCATTGCAATGTATAGCTGTGGACATTGAAATGGTCTAACGTGCTATTTGGAATTGAAGTGCGTTTTCCTCTGCAGATGTCATGGCCTTGGCTCACACAGAGGCCATACTGAACACGCGGGTGGCAGCGCCCCAGTTTTCACTCTGATCACTCCGAGTCCAAATTATAAGTTTTTCCTGTTTTAATCCCAGCAGGTTTTGAATTGTATCAATGATTTTTTTAGTGCAGTTTCTATCGATCCCCAACCCAAAGGCTCTGCTTGTGCATTGAGGTGAACTGGAGTTGGTGAAAATAACATAAACAATGTGATGTGTTTTTGTGAAGGCAAGGAGTCAAATCAAGGGCTTCTTCTGTATCAAGTGAGTTAAAATGACTACACATTAGAGGATTTAGCCCAAACATGGTAAAATTGACCATAATTCTCTTGTGAATCCTCAACAGGTCTTGGGATATGAATGTCTGTTAATCTAGCCAGTAAAGGAAATTGCTGTCGTGGTCTGTTCCCAGATGTACTGCCTTGTGTTTCAGACTGTGTGTTTTCAGCACATGAGAACAGGCACAGATTTTCTAGGTGAGCTATGGGGATTGCGTCCCCATCCCCCTCCATCGGTGTTGCAGTGTGTGGAGTGTACTTAACTAAGCATGTGATGGCTGTGCACATTAGCTGTTTGTTTTTGGGGAAGAGTATGCATGAGTTTGCTCCCTCCCCCCTCCAGTTATGCAGCTGAGTTACCTACATTTGGGAAAATCACAGAGTCAGCACCCCTGAAATGCAAGGAATGACTGTCCCTGGGAAAATCGTTCTCCAGATCATGGGGTCTCACATCCATGTTTCCATGCCGTGACTTCAGGGAGATGAGCAAGGTAAGTTTTTCAGTGGCTCAGTCTTGCAATCACAGCTCCCTAATACAGAGCTCTCCTACAGAAGGAAAACCACCCCGCCACCCAAAGCAAGCAGCTGCCTGAGAAAGGCAAGAGGCACCGTAGGGGTGCATCCCCGCAGCAGGAGTGTGACGAACCACTTCACAGGCTGCGCTGCAGACCTTCCCGAAGCTTTCCTTGGGCAAAGCATCGGAGAGCACAGCCTGTTCTCCTATGCAGTGCTCTGAGACAAGCTGGCAAAGGGAGACACGCTTTTCTACTTATTAGATGTTTACTTTTGTCAGGTATGACCATAGCACCTTTTTTCTCTCCCTTTTTTTAATCCAGTCAGAATTCCCATAGACACCACTTACATAATTTCCCTGCTTATCAGCTTGACATCTTAATTGCAGAAACTGCACCAACAGGGAAAAGCTGCTAGATAGCAGGCACCAATGCCACAACAGGTAAAAAAGAGTAAAAATATTACTCAAGGAAGACCAAACTGGTGAAAATATGCTCTCCTTGAAATTCAAGTTTAAACCAGACATATCTCCAAGTTGACTGAAGTGAATGAATTATCTTTCCAGCTAGACAGCTTTGGTCGAGTCCTCCAGCAAAAAAACCAGTGCAGGGTAGAAACATTCATGTGACGAAGGCTGTATGATTCATAAAGGTCTATTACCGCCTGACTTTGGGCCAGCTGCTTGGCCCCGGTCCTGCACTGATGTACTTGCCTGTGCACCCACACGGAGACTATCAAAAGCCTGGACATCAAAGAAATGGGCCAGGCATTTTCCAACAGAAGACCGGGTTGTTATTCTCTCTGTAAAGAGCTACTATGTTCATAATGACGCCCCAGTCTGGTTTAGTGGGAAGTTAGAATGGCAATCATTTTCCCATTAGCAGTAGCATAATCCCATTTTTAATGTGTAATTCATATCCACAAGCCTTAAAATAGATCTTGTCTCTGTGTTTTATGATGACTGATGCTGACATTAATACCTCTCAATGCCCTATGCCTTTTTCTAAAAGAAAATTGGCATGTAAAAGACCCTTGTTCTTCTAATTAAGATCAAATAATTTGTAGAGTACATTATATTTTGGACCTGTCACATCAGAGCGTATACATCACATTGACTTATGTGTGGTGCGGTCAATCAGCCGTGTGAGTGAAGGATTATGCACAGGCTTTCTGGATGCTTTGGGGCTTGAACCCTGCAAGCAGTAGATCACAGATGCTTTATGTCACATATTAATAGCTGGCTCAGCACAAGGACTGGAAGCCCAGAGCTCCCATAAATGCTAAAAACGTTTCACCTCCAGGACTTAGAATGCGTAACTTAATGTGCCAGTGAAACACTCTGGAAGCTGCTTTTCTTTTTTCTCCAAGCCACTTTTAAGAGGACTTCAAGTTCAGAGAAACATTAATGTGTTATAAAATTTTTAAACTAATGTGACAATCTGTGATTGTTTTATTTTTGCAATGGAGTCATAGCAACTATTTTCACAGGGAAAAATGCATTGTTTCAGCCATCTAAGGACAAACTCACCTATTTGGTGTTCCTGGTTGAGCAATAAGAGATGAGTAAATTTGGCCTACCCTTAATTACAGCATTTGTTGTACAAATCTACAATGGTTTGCCTTTAAAATGTCAGTGGAGTGAAAGCGGTTTCTCTAATCGAGTCCCTGGTGAACTGACAAGGCAATGGCTCCTAGTCCTAGTCCTGAGCCACTGCAGCTCGCCGCGAGACCTTATTAATATATACATCCTAGGCCTTGGAAGAAGAGAGGGAATACAGGGTGGTTTTTTTGCAGTTGTTAGTGCAGGTTTAGGAGGGGATTAGTATTTGAATTTGGTTCTGACCAAACTAGACTAATTTTCAGCGTTGTCTTGCAGGATGTCCCTACCTATGTGCAACCTCAAATGGTGGAAGCATTACTGATAAGCATTTATCGAAAGAAGAGATTGATCTTTTGGGAGCGTTCATTTTGGTACTAGAAATGGAAGCCAATTTCTTTTGCTCTGTGCTACATCTGATCCACTTCTAAAAAGCAGTTCTTTGATGGGGAAGGCACATCCCCTGAGGAAATCCAGAGATCCACATTCAGTCCCCATCCCTGATACACAGCCAACAGATCTGGCTACATCAGCCAGATGTAGCTGACTGAGTTACAGTCAGCTTTGTATTCTCCCCATTTGTGAGAGTGTGGTAATGTGCTCTGCCTTAAGGACTGGGAATGAATTCGATAGCATTTACAGTACAATCATGGTAGTGGAACAATGTAAAGATGGGGACTGATCCCATCCTTTTCCAGGCTTGGCTCATGTCCAAGGGCTGACTAACCTGCCCTTGGTGTCAGTTCTTACACACGTTAATGAGTCTGGGTTACTGACCGCCCCCAGCCACAGGTTTGAGGTCATATTCCAGGCCCATTTCTCCATCCAGCGGTGTCTGGAGTCCTTTGTTCCTTGGTGCTGCTGCCAGTTCAATGGAGCCATCTGTAATGGTCCTTTAGACCTGAGGAATAACATTTGGGCCTATTCCTGTTTTGAGTGATTTGGAGAATTTTTTCTGTTACACAAGTTACCTACAGGTGTAGTATCTGTGGGGTACCTGCTCTATTCTCCTTCGCTTGGGGGGATGCAGAAGCAGATTCTGCCTTGGGGGTCTGATTTGACTCCTCCCTTTCTTTCTTGCCAATGCTTCTTTTAACCAGAGAATAGTTAACCTGCCTTGCCTCTCTCCCTGCTTCCTCATTGCTTTGATGCATCCTTTTATGAACTGAGGAGGAGGTAATCAGATCTCTGGGCGTATCCTTCCTCTGTCTGCAGATGGCTTTACGCAGAAGCAGGGCACACAACCCGATGCGGCTTAGAGAAATCGTGCTGTACCATACGGCAGAAGCAGCTGTACAGCAAGGTAACATCTGAGATGAAGCCCAAATCCATCCCTGTCGCCGGTGGTGCTGTGGCTCTGGCAAGCCCTCTGGTGTGTGCTGGCTCCTGGCCTCCCCCTTCCCTGAAACATCAGCTTTTAGCTGCTGCCAGGGGCACTGTCATTGGACTTGTTTTTCGTTCTTGCTGCTGTTCCAGGTCAATAGATCCCATGTTCTTCCAGCGCTCTGAAAAAATAAATGGTCTCCCAGAGCTGCATCATCTCCTTGTTTTTCCTTCAAGATTACCATCATCAAGTGAACAAACATTGAAACCGTTCATATTGATATAGTTTCTTTTTTTAACTGGTCACTTTTAAAGCTTTTTTGGTTTCTACTTTCTCTTGGGATAGGATTATGCATTATGGTGACCAATTAGTTCAGACCCTGTTGTGTTCTTTGTAGGTGTTTAGCCAAGAATTGTAACGATAATTATGTAAATGCAGTCTTCTTTTCTGTGACTTTCAGTAGCATTTTTGCTGTGAAGTGATGCTTACTTCTGAGAAGGAAGCAGACTGTTTTAAGAATAACAATTACACTAAAAGTGAGAAATGCAATTGCAAATAATGTTCAAGAATTCCAATATATCCTGACCTTGGCATGTGAAGCTGTTTGCACAGCTCCAGTTAATGACTGAACAATTAATAACTGGATCAGTTGCTCCAAGAGAAGGCGCAGTTAAATGCTCTCCGCACATCATTCACCTCTGAGTCCAGGTGACTTTTTATGATATTTTTGAATAGATGACTATTGAGACTTCTTTTCATTCTCCCTCCAATTACATCTACTTGTGTCTTGCCTTACCTTAGAATTTAAGCCCTGGAAGAGATTGCTTTTGTGCGCTTTGGATTTTTAGCTAGGTTCCCCCGTTCCTCGTATGAGTTACAGCAGGCTTCACGTTGTCCCTAATTTATTGTAGCCATGTGAGATGTACCTGAGGGCATTACTAGAGCTCATAAATTTGCTATCACAGCATGTGGGATGGAGAAGAATGGATATTTATAACAAAATAGAAAAATTAAAGCAGAAATCAATCAAACAAATGAACAATGCACTTCCTGCCCCAGCAAATATAACTCTGAGGTGTAAAAGGATTTAAAGTCCATTTATTTGTACAAATGAATACACATTTGTATTTATACATTTGTATAAATGCTGTCAAAGAGACAGCATTTGAGGCTTTAATACTTCCCTTAGTATCTTCATAATTTGGAAGATGCCCTGTATTCCAAAATGACAGGATCTCTCACATATCTCATGTATGATTTTCATAAATTCATCTTATTCACAGTTTAAAAGTGTGGAGAAGAATGGATATTTATAACAAAATAGAAAAATTAAAGCAGAAATCAATCAAACAAATGAACAATGCACTTCCTGCCCCAGCAAATATAACTCTGAGGTGTAAAAGGATTTAAAGTCCATTTATTTGTACAAATGAATACACATTTGTATTTATACATTTGTATAAATGCTGTCAAAGAGACAGCATTTGAGGCTTTAATACTTCCCTTAGTATCTTCATAATTTGGAAGATGCCCTGTATTCCAAAATGACAGGATCTCTCACATATCTCATGTATGATTTTCATAAATTCATCTTATTCACAGTTTTTAAAAGTGTATTAGGGAGAAAGAACTCAGTATGTTGTTAAACAGCAGAGACAATCTGAAATTCATGAAATGAAAGATCACCTTAAGCTGTTGCTTTGAAGTTTCACCAGAGTTTTCCAGCTCATTTCCTACTGATGGAAAACTTGCCAAAAGTACTCCCAGCAGAGATAAAAATTATTTGGCCCGCTGAAATCCACACACTTGGAGATTATCAGCAGATCAAAGACACAAGAGTCAAGCTGTATGCTATAGACAATTTACATAAATTTTATATATATATATCGCTGCCTATGTATCGCTAGCTAATTAGTGCATGCATTACTTATGCAGGTAGCTCTAAGTAGGATGTGGAGTGATCTGCCAGTGAAATCTATAGTATGAAAAGCACATTTCCGATGATTGCTTTGGACTTTAAATATATCGGGCTGACCCTACTGCGTTTGTTTTCTTCCTTTGGAAAACTTTCAATGATTCTTAAGTTCCTCTGTCAACTTTTTGGTGTTGTTGTTATTGTTACAGGGTTTATTGAGTCCAAAGCATCCCTTATGTTTTATTTTGTTAGACAAGCACATCTGGATGGTTTATCTTTCATTAGATCATGGTTATTTGGAAAGGGTACTTTGCACAGAAACAACAACAACTAAAACAGAGGTTCTATTAACAGAAGTGTTTGAACTGATAAAAGGCCCTGAAAACTTTAATTTCTTCCCATGGAAGGAGGTTTTTGGTAGAGATGAGCCTTTCAGTGCAGATGTGTTTGCCTTGTGCTTGTCCCTCCTGCCCCGCTGTGGCCGTTGGCCTTGTCACCAGTGGGTCCCTACGGGAGCGCAGGGCCGGGGTGGTGGGGACCAAGGAGGAGGTGGCACAGGCTGCCACTGGTCCCCACCGTCTGACCAGATCCCGCATGACAAAGCAGGCGCTGATAGCTGTCCTTGTTTCAGCCCATAGACCTGCCCCAAACATTGCACTTTAAATAATGTTGAGCAGTGAAACGTTGAGCAACATCTACCAGGCAAAAGCTTGTGAAGCTGCACAGGTCGGGATAAAGAACCTAGGGCTGCTCCTCCTGCCCACTGCAGGAAAGGTCTTGTCCTCCGCCGGGTGTGACACTCCTCACCCCTCGTGGAAGTGGCATTTGCAGAAGTCTCTTTGATGGAGCCAAACACCCCACCCGCGTATTTCAGCTCTGGGAAGGGCTTTAGCAGACTATGCTGGGTGATCCAGGTACACACCTGCTACAGAGGTGGAGTGGACACTTACTTCAACACTGCATTTTCATGGCATAGACTGAAAGGTTTTGTTTTCAACAAACTAGTGGGAACAATCACACGCTACACCTTTCAAAGTTGCCACAAAATAGAATTGTCCTCAGTCAGCCCAAGCACAGAGCTTGCACCCCGTTTCACAGTATCCCAGACCTTCATCCCTGGCTGGGTATTGAGAGCATGTGTAAGGAGTCAGAAATAAAATGGATTGGAGCAGAAACAAAAAGTAGTCCTACTTGAGGTGAAAATCTCAAGGTGGTGCGGTGTGAAGCCACTGTAAGTGCCTCTTTAACGATCTGTAAAAATACAAGCACAGCATACAAAGCTCATTTTAATAAATTATTTTCTTTTTAACTCTTCCTTACTTTGAACGCATCAAGACTTCCTGCTCTGTGTAGTCAATCCTCAATTTTTTCTCATTACTCACTATTTGTTTGTTTGTTTGTGTGTTTTTAGTTACTGTATTTCTCTTTTCAGGATAATGCTGTTTTGTCGTATTTCAGTCTCAGTTTCTAGGCCTGTTTGCTACACACAGTCAGCTAAAAATAAGCTGCTTTTCCCTTGGACTTATTATATAAATTCAGTCCCTAGCTGTTACACAGTGCTTTCCATATGATACTGAGTTGATTTCACTCATATCTTGTGCAACTTTGATGACACCAACGGAGGCAGAATATTCTGATGGGTTTTTCCAACAAGAATTCATATCAGATCCGTCTCCCTTGTCGTTGCCCAGATCACAGCCCAATTTAAATGTATTTAAACTGTACAACGGGCCCTCAATCTTTTTCGATATGGTTACTATCATTGCATGTAAGACAAATTTCATTTTCATCCCTGGAAATTGCTTTTGGATATCTGTGATATTTAAGCCAGTCCTGAAATAAATGTTGCTGTTTCAGCTGCCACACGGTGTTATTCTGGCAGCTTGGGCTGCCCTCTCGCAACCTTGTTTGCCCTGTCAGATCCTCCTGAGGTATTCCCGTGTTGCTGCTGAGGACCGATCTGTGCTACCTGACATGCCCGTCTCTGGCCCGTGCATTTCTTTGTGGAAAGGACCGGGTGAGGTTCCTCGGCATGTTTTATGCAACTGGTCAAAGCAGCTGATCATAATGGCCTCTTGGTTTAAAATCTATTAATCGACTTCCTGCTTTGTTCAGATACTAATGTTAAAAAAAAAGAAAAGAAAAAGGAAAAATTATCTCCGTGGACAGCATCATTCCACAATGCAGAATATTGCTGTAAACGCGGTACTCGGGGAAGGAGCAGCAAGGCTGTGAGCGACTAGGGGCAAAACTGTGGGGAGGGCAAGTGGGAATGTGGGGGAAACAAAGTAATGATGGGGTCAGATACAGGGCAAGCCTTTCCTATTCATTGGTAAAAAGGAGTTATCCTAAATATTATCAATTGGATTTAAGCTATAAATATGCCCATGCCTTAGCTGTTTCCAGTTAGATCAATAAAGGACACAGGTGCCTATGAACTACCTCACTGGTATGTAGATCTAAAACTTATATCCTTAAAATGCTTGCTCAGCTGCTGCCCAGATCCCTGTGCCCCTTTATCTATGGTCTTGATAGGCACTCACAGAAAACACCCACAAAATACATCATCCGGTAAAAAGCTCAGGGCTCGTTTCCAGCTCCACAGGCTCAGCTGCTAGAGGGCTCCTGGGGTGTGGGGTCCAAATTTTGTTGAATCCTTGGCCTGCAGGAATAGAATTTATTCAGCTCCAGACCATCTGTTGAAACTTTTTCATGCGGCAATAATTAAGTAATTATTAGGACAGAGAAAGCATGAGTCTATGGCCTGGGGACAAGGATGGGGGCGGCTTGACTGCTGCACAAGCTCTATTGAACACGAATGTAAAATACTCAAGACACTTGCGAGAGCAGAGGCGGGAGCCTTGTCTCTCCTCTGTAACTCATAATATCTTTTTTGCTGGAGCATCCAGATGAGGTCTTTGAGATGAACCTTCAGGTCTCCACAGGCACCAAAGAGGAATGTAGCCCAGGTCTCCCTCCTGCTGGGCAGGAGAGCTAGCCAATGAATCACGGTGCAAAAGGAGGAGGCGTACTCCTTCCTCCCCCTCGTCTTTGTGTGATGGACAGAGATCAAGATCAGTGCTCGAAATCATCATCTTGAGACCGGCACCTCCTGACAGCCCCAAGTAACACCTTCTCACAGAGAAGAAGCTCAAATAATACACCTGAACTTCTATAGTGCAGGCATACCCCAAATCAGCCCATGGGGTTTTCTGCTTCTGTTCTTAGGATACCTCAATCTTTACACTGAGTTCAGTCTGAAGTCATGAGTTCAGAGGCTCATCTACTTCTTCTAATGGCATCAGCTGGTCTAATAAAAGATGCTACTTCACTCTCTGAGTCCTCCTCACTTTATTCAGGTCTTACCTGCCTAAATCAGGGCTCGGGATACCACCAGGCAGTTTGGACACAGAGGTAATTTTGTTGATCTGGATCATAATACTCTTGGCATTGCCAGTATCAGACAGAAATGGTACATGCAGGTGCATGCAAAATCACTTTTTTATTGGAGGTTTGGTTTTATAGACCTTACTAAAATTGCTTTTTGTTAACCCTGACATCAGAAGCTGTACCATGATGTCATATGACCAGAAAAGATGTTTTTGGTAGAGTAAATGCAGTCCAGATTATTAGTGAATGAATGTACAAACTGTCAAATCTTCATGAATTAATTAACCTCTAAGTACATTGAGGAGAGATGGAGTCAATCCACTTGTCATAGAAATTCTTGTCCTGAAACTACAGAACTGGGGACACAAATAGAAATATTAGAATGAACTGATATGCTTCAATAATTTTTACTCCCATTTTTCTCCAGTAATTTATTAAGTTATTTGCAAAGTTTTTTTCATTTTTATTTTAAATCTTCCTATTATGGCATCACTGTAAATTTTTCAAAGGTTGTTTGAGATATAAAAGCCAGATTTTTTTCCACTAAGGGGAAGGTAAGAGGAGTACTTTTAGCTAGTTGTATATGCCCTCTTCATACTTCCACATAATACCTGCCCTGATATTGAAGTACTCAAAACTAGCAGGAAGATTAAGGAAACAAAGAAAATAGTGAGTTTTTCACACTTTTTCTCTGTTGCAAAGCTGGGGAGGGGAAGCCCTGCAAATATAAATGGCACATCCACAGATACGATTGATCAGTGACAGTTCTGGCTTGAACACCCACCCTAGGGAAGCTGCTGAATTCAGGGGAAGAACCTGATTATTTCATCTGAGCAAAAACCAGTTTTCAGAATATTCATTTAGCCTCCCGTTGTTTACTAACGCTCTCTGCTTCCTAATTCTGAATTAAAATGTATGAAGAAATGGAAATGATTTATTACAGGATGCAGTCTGGAACCCATGTGGGAAATCATGCAGTCTCAATTTGAGCTAAGCTTTAATAGGTATAATTTTATGTCTCTAAGGCCTCAGTGGGATCTCACTTCACTGAAGGCTTAGTCCATTTGTACAGATAACAATAGACCACTGGATGTCACCCTTGCTCTCCCCTGAAGCAAACACATAGCGATAAAAGACGAAGAATGTAGTTTTAAAGTCCTGGACACACTACGAGGTGTTAAATGGCAGATTATGACCAGAATATGGATATTGTAGGATAATTTATATGTGGCACGTGAAAAAGTCTGCTAGTAAGGGCTTATATTACCTTTTACACGAAGAACTCTTTGAGGTCAAGACTACTGTTTATTGAATTATTTCTAGTCCTTCCAAAAGTGGCACTGTAAAGTTGCAGCCTGTAAAACCTACTCTAACTCAAGTGAAATTTGAAGTTCAGCATAGGAAGTTGCCACCTACTGATTTTGTATTTTATGAAACTTCTGCATTTTGTGTAAGTTAAACTTGAGTTTCATTTACATAAAGGGAGGTGAGTAGCTTGTAAGCTCTTTATAGGACAAGCTGTGTCTGCCACCCTCTTGCCGTTGCCACCAAATTCAAATACTGTCTAATAGCAATAACCCAGATGTTCACAGTTGTTTCGGCAACTTCTGCAGTAGCATCCTTCCAAATTATTTTTACTCATGTCACTCCTCTATGCTTTTGCTCGTAACTGACTACTGTTTCATGACTGTCAAGAAAAGTCCCATAAAGCCCAGAAACATATGCTACATGTTAATTATTAGCAACTCACTGCATAAGCTGTGTGGGGAAAGAGAAAGGAAGATACATAGCCCATAGAAATTGACCTTGCTCCAAGATGAACAGATGACAATTAACATGAGCTAAGAACTTGCCCCAGGAAGTTTAAGTAAACCTGTGCAAACTTTGCCTCTCTGAGACATCCTTGGGCACTGCTGGCTGGTTGAAGATATCCAGGAATGCGTAGTCCTCTCAGGTTCCTCAGCCTGACTGCAAATAGGGATGGGCTCTCAAGGAGAGTTTTGCTCATACTCTTCACTCATAAATCATCCTGTGAGAACAGCATGGTCCTCTTGAGATAACTGTAGTTTGGTGACTCACCATCAGCGAGACACAAATGAAAGATCAGAGAAGATTATTGGCTGGCACACAGAAATGTTCATGAAATACTGCAATTATCCTTGCTTGTGAGATACTGTCCCAAGTGAAGAACTAGTTATCAGCTACTAGCACTCTAGTTGTTGAAGTATATTATTTTTATGTAGTGATTTGTATGCATAAACATGTGTCTTTTACAAAGGAAGAAAAGCAGAAGTCATTGAAAATGGAAACTATTTTGTGAAGAATTTTTATCAAAACTTAATACTGATTTCTCAGAAGAGAAAAAAAGATTCATCAATTTTCAGAGACAGGGAAAGGGAAGAACAATCTATAAATTTGATTACCCAAAGTCACACACAGAGTGAGATGAAGAATTGGAAATAGCATTTTACCATCCCATTTTACAGTACCAAGTGTACCGAGCAGTCCATACTGTAAAAATTCGGTAGTTCTTAAGACTAACATATTATACATTGCCAGGAGCTGTGAAACCTCCCAGAAGTGAGGCAATCTAAAATAGCTAAGCCAGAAGATGATAAAAAGACAAAATATCCCATATAAATTCAAAAAGAAAACTCAAATCTTCTGTGCTTCCTCTTGAGCTACATTAAAACAAGAATGAAGCAATAAGAACTATGATGTAGATGTTGGAAAAGAAAGAGAAGAAGGAAAGTTAAGTGAGTCTATGCAGATTTATGGGACAGTCCAAAACCAACAGAGCTAAAGGACTAGAACATAGGGCTTGACAATTATGAGAAAGAAGCTATAGAGCAATCATATTTAGCTGAAGTGTGTCACTGGTAATGAAAAATTTGTACTAAATTCTTTTACATTTTTCCTAAAAGTCTTCCATTAAATATATTTGTCACATTAATGTGAAATCTTATAATCCTATAAGTGGTATCTTTTGCCATTATATTTCCTAAATCTCAATATAATACTTAGGTTCTCAGGATTCTGGCTACTTGTATTTGTACTCCTCAATTCTTTCTTTGCCCACTAGATGGTACTACCAGCTTTAAATCCACCATTCAAGGCTGAAATTACAGCGTGGCTTTGTTTCATCATTTCATCCCAGATCACAGGCATCAAGGACTACATTATATTTATCAGCTGCCCCAGCACAAATTCACTTTAACTCCACTAGTTTTACATCAGTTTCTGTAGGAACATCCATGGATAGCCAAACAGGCATTGGTGCCAGACATTAAAATTAAATGGAAATATTTCAGTCAAATAGAAGTATTTGCAAACAGTCCTTGTAGTAACCTCATACAGTGGATCACAGTTAAAAAATATTCAGCCTTTTTGGCTGCAAACAACTTCTTCCTCAAAACTGACTTTCACCTATAAACCACAAAAGATGCAGATGCCTTAACTTTCTTAGAGCTGAAAGAACATTCTATTTATAATTTGGATTCATTAGCCCTTTCAGTATAACTGTGCTGTTTTGTAGCCAGAAATTTCAAGTAATCTAAAATTTAATACGAATACCTGAACTTGTTTAATTGGTAAACCTTCAGAAAGTAAGAAAAGATCTGATTTCTATATTGGTCTTACATACTGTCTGTTTTACCAGCCATCCACATGCCTATGGACTATGTGTCTGTTTCTGCAGATATCCTATAGAGATTAGCAGAAGAGAAGCCCAGATTTGCTCTCTGGAGAAGAAGGACTAAGCTGTCATTACTAAAGCTTACCCTCTGTTCTTGGTTAGAGAAAAGTTAACTCATCGAAGGAATGAAAGCTGCCTCTATAAATCTTAATCGTAATGGACGTAAATGAATTTCAAGCCATGGAACTGAGGGGTTTTAAGCAGCAGTGAGAGATGGGGGAAAAGTAGAACTCGGGAGCCAACATGAATCTTCCTGAATTGTCACTGCCTTGGGGTTATGGAAGAGGTATGACATCTGCAACTGGAAGGAAGGTCCACGGGATGTGACCAGCCGCATGGTCCTGCATATGCAATGCACTGGGAAACACCATGGACCACATGCTATCTGAGCAAAGCTTTTGCTTGTCTTCTCTACTCCTAAGGGTTCTTGCTGCAAGGTCCTGTCGAAATGAGATGTCAGTGAATGGAAAAATCAACACAGTGTTAAAGGAAACTCATCGAAGGAATGAAAGCTGCCTCTATAAATCTTAATCGTAATGGACGTAAATGAATTTCAAGCCATGGAACTGAGGGGTTTTAAGCAGCAGTGAGAGATGGGGGAAAAGTAGAACTCGGGAGCCAACATGAATCTTCCTGAATTGTCACTGCCTTGGGGTTATGGAAGAGGTATGACATCTGCAACTGGAAGGAAGGTCCACGGGATGTGACCAGCCGCATGGTCCTGCATATGCAATGCACTGGGAAACACCATGGACCACATGCTATCTGAGCAAAGCTTTTGCTTGTCTTCTCTACTCCTAAGGGTTCTTGCTGCAAGGTCCTGTCGAAATGAGATGTCAGTGAATGGAAAAATCAACACAGTTTGTTAAAGGAAAAACATTAAGAAAAGAAAGGAAAAGGACAGAAATTAATATCTCAGTGGAATCAATATTCTCTGGCATTGGAAAGGGAGCGAGAGAGTCAGGAAGCAAAGAGAGGGTCACTAATTAAGTGTCCTCCAAATATCCATCCTGTAGTGCTTTAGTCTTTCCAACAGTTCACAGAGCTGATCCATATTGTTTTCACAGTGAAATGAATCCATTGGCTTTGGAGAAAGCTAAGAAATTACTGTTTTATGTGAAACTCTCAAATGTTGATATTCTTTGGTCGGACTTCTATATCCTCTGTTCTTTCTGAAATTAGATCCATGACACAACCTTCCTCTAGATGATCCACTTCAGCAAACATAGCATTTCCTTGAGCCCCTGCTTTCCTTTCCCCTGTTCTGTGCTCCCCACAACACAATACATTTTTTGTGGTTTGTTTAATTTGTGTAGTTTTACCACTGAGCAGCTGTTACATTTGGCCTGTAATGATATGAAGATGACTGTGCCTTGTGCACAGAAATTGCAGCAGATTGTGTGGCATAGTAAAAGATTATATTCTTTCAGTCAGAGGAGAAGACATGATCCTCCAATTGAAAAGTAAATATAGAATGTTATTCTGAGAAGTACAAGAGCACTTGAATCCAGGCAGTATAGTTTTAAATTCAATTTCTGGTTCTTAGGGTCTGTTAAAGGTGAATCAGTCACTCAGCTAAAAATGAGAATCACCTTTTGAGATGTGGCAGACATGATGTTTATGACAGCCAAAATAATTACTCTTTTCAGGAATATTTTAAACTTATGCATAGATAATAATTTTCTGTGTGTAAAGTGTTCTACAGAGTACTTGGTTTCTATACTAACTGTGGTTTGCTTGTATTCTATAAAGTGACTTATTATGGGAAAGCATTAGGAGAAAGAAAACCATTCAAAACAGAATTTCCTACTGGATCAGTAACACTGACCTTGGTTTTACAAGCACCTGTCTCACACAGGAGTCATACCTTTGCACTGCAGCCGTAGTATAATTCTTGGAAGTCAATCTGTAGAACACAAGATAGAAATTAAGTCCAAATCCATAATCACTGAAATGTTGTCCCCAAGCTTAGAAGAGAAACAAATGAACAAAACCAGCTGAAGTCAGAGTTTAAAATTCTTACCATCGCAAGCTGGAAATTTGTGTGTGATTTATTGCCTGGGTATGCTATTCACAAATGAGAAAGCATTCACTCCTGGGAAGTTCCCTTTTATGTTGGAGAGACTTCAAGACCACCTTAAAAATATGGACATGTTGTTATTCATTAATTTTCCATCTGCCTGTATTGGGTATGTTCAATTCATTATGTACCATTAATACATAGAGGATTTCAAATTCTCTTGTCAGAGTTGGATGGATTTTATAGATGATTTTCCATTGATATATATTTATGTATTTTAATGACATCTTCATATTTCCAAGAGTGTAGTGATGGATCTAGCAATGCTGAAATGGCTCCAGACATTGGCTATCATTTTAGGCACCTGTGGTCTAGTGCAACTGACAGGATCAAGGCATTGGCAAGGAAACCAGTGGGATCTCCATCCAAGGAGACACCAGCACCAGCTCCCTCTCTCCTTTTCTTTACGACCTGCTACATGAGCCAAGATGCAGTGGAACCAGTTGCTTACTTGATGGCTTTACCTTTAAGCGGTAGGACAATGTGTGCTGCTCAAAGCAGATTTATGCAGGTATTGTTAAAAGATGACCGTACTTGCAGTAATGCTTCCACAGTAATTATCCCGGGAGAAGCTGAAGCTATTGTGGACTGAGATAGTCTCATTGAACAGAAACATATAGCAGAAATATAAGAAAAAAGACCTTGTAAATGTATTTGCCAGACCAAAAAATTAGTATCACTGTTATTTCATACATTTATTTGGCTTATTTTCTGAAGTTTCTGTTCTAAAGATTCAGGTTATTGTTCAGTCACCCAGATTCCCCACCTGAACAGGCTGAACAATTAGCATAAAGATATACATGAATATTTCATTTAAAATGGAACTTGGATCAGAGATAATCAATTTACCAGGATGTTGAGAAGAAATGTACCCCAATCTGAACTGACAGAGACTATGAAAATAGTCCAGGGAAACAGATAACCTCTTGGCTCTCTTAACATCGGCAGGAGTTTCACGTTCCTTAACTTACGCTTATGTGGTTCATTAAAAATAACCTCCTAAAAGCTGGGTCACAAATACTGAGATTGGTTGTGGCCTGCACAAGCAAGAGCTAGTGTTGATCACATTCAAAGAGTTGGCCATGATC
Source organism: Aptenodytes forsteri (assembly GCF_000699145.1). NCBI lineage: Eukaryota > Metazoa > Chordata > Aves > Sphenisciformes > Spheniscidae > Aptenodytes > Aptenodytes forsteri. The sequence continues at coordinate 1,515,296 of NW_008795909.1, read as the reverse complement.
TGTAGTCCAGTGTCTCTCTCCGAGGGTCCTGAATTTACCAGTCTCCAAAATGGGTAGAATGTGAAGGAGTGATTTGGCAGAATACCAGTGAAGAAAAGTGCATGATGCTTCCCTGGTCCAGAGAAGTGTTGGGCCTCTGATACTTTTTATGAAAAATAGCACGCGTGCTCTCATCAGTTGGATTCTAAAGAGTCAAACAGACTGAAACAGTAAGAAAGGATCAATAAATGCTTCCCACATTGGAAGATATGGGTTCAAGAAAACTGGTACAGCAATACTTTCTTCATTATGTGCAGCTGGTGGATTTGGCAAACTGAGCTTGTCTTTGACAAAGCAGAGCTTATAGCTTTTACAATGCCACCGGGAGCCAGACCTTTCATCACCTTTTGTTTGGCACTTACATGCTACTTACTCTTCCAGAGGGGAAAAATGAATCAGGTTCTGCAGCACCCAGTATTAAAGTTGATGTTTTGTTCAGGAAAGACAATATAAGATTAAAGACAGTGATGGAAAGCTGCTGAAAGTTTTCACCCAAACTTCAAAGAAAATAACAATTATGTATGCCCTTACAAATCCAACTATAGCTCTTAGAAAATGTTGAAAAAGAGAATAAAAGGTCTGATCTAAAGGAAAGGCATAATTAAAATAACTTTTCTTCTAGCTTCACCATAATATCTCATGGTATTCCTTAGTAAGATGGAATTTTGATCAATGTCTCTATAGATTCCATAAATTTCTCTGTTTGACCTTGGCTGAAGTATAGGATGGTGCTCCTGAAAGTCAAATGACTTACTGACCACAACCCCATCAGTGGAGTTATATGGCGGTTCCAGTCGTAGAAGCCATTTCAGCCATTTTAGCCTCAGGGAGGTGCCATTGCAGTCACGCGTTTGGATACCTGTGGTATTTTGTTCAGCTTTCAGAACAGGTATGACCAAAGAAAGAAAGATGATTGGCAAACCCATGGCTCTGTGTGTAGTTCACAGACACTTTGTGCGTTTATCCTTTGAGAAAATTCAGGCAGGCCTGCTTCAAAATCTTCTCCACTTCTTGGATGGTAAATGACTTGGACAGCCTTGCTGCGGTAGGCATGATCCAACGTTATGCCTTGACATTTGGCAAAGAGTAAAGAAAAAAAATGGAATGATTTGGTAGACTTCTCTGTGCCATTTGTACTGGTCAGCTGACAGATGGGAAAAAAAGAGGGGAAAGGGAGGGCTGAGTTAGGATGGCTCCTCAGATAGTTCATAATGATTCATACCTGAATTCAGTGCCTAGAGGGAAGCTTCAGGATATCAGTACACAGGTTACACCAAACAGGTAAATATAGCTCTGTAAGACATCCATAAGTCTTTTCCTGTCATAAAAAGAAGATGAGAATAAAGTAAGTGAAGAAAAAATTCAATGAGAATACATGAAATCAAGCAGAAGGCTGAAAGGGAAGACAGTGAATTAGCTTAGCAGTCCTTAATCACTACTCAAGGACAGGCTTAATAGACTTGGATGGGGACTTTGGTGAAATCAGAACTACTTGTTACAGTTAATAAAAACTAAAGCCAAAACCTGAAAACCAAATAATTAGAAATGGTGAAATTGCAAAGTATGTATCTTGGACTAAGTTTCCCAAAGTTTGGACTAAAGCTTGGATCTGGTTTTGTTCCATGTCTAATAGGTACAAGAGAGATGATTTAATGTGTCAGATGAGCTAAGGTCTGATAACAAAATAAGTCATATTATGGCCAATATAATCTTTTTTTTTATAATAGATCAAAAACTTCTCTGCTTGAAGCACAAGTTTTTCTAATTTAAATAGGTCTGCTGGTGTGTGATCTCTCCTACATGTTTTCACATGCATTAAACCAGTTGATTTTTTAAGCTGATATTTTTAACAGATGAGTTTCTATGCACCCATTCATTAGTCAACCTGGAGTTTATGTTTTTCGCTCATGATGTGAAGTTTGGGGTTTTTTTTCCTCCTTTGAACTTGATAGATGCAAAGAAGCCCATTGTAAGATTATTGTTTTCTAGCATAAACACAGAAGGTATCTCTGGTCGTTGTTTGCCTGATAAATAAAGAAGCTTTAAACATGTTCTCAATGGTGAGCATACTGATCTAACTGATAGCAAAGTCTACTAGATAGAATTTATTTACATTTTTAGCTCCAACTAACTCTTAAACCACAGCAGTTCATTGTGTTAAATCCTCATTTTTTATGAGTGCATACTTTGAGAATAAGGCCCCACTAAGAAGGAAAGTACTATCTCTTTGAAGCTCTGGCATGCTGCTGAGCAACATTTAACAGACTGCTTTCTCCTGTCAGGAAGCTTAATGAGCTGCCTTCTTGGAAAGAAACTGAGTTAAATTTCTGGTTTCCTACTTGTTGGAGAGCAATTTTGTTACACCTGAAAGAGGAAAAGTAAAATCTTTCATCCTGTATTCTGTTGTTGGCAAGACATTGACAGACACTGGGCAAATGGAACAAATTTGAACTCCAGACAGTTTCTTTATCTGACAGAGAAAAACAAAACTAAACTAAATTTAAATTACTATCTTTAGCCCTATTGATATATTTTACTGCACTACACTCAAGAAACGTGGGGGAATGTGTTCCCCCACTCTCACACATGCACACTCACACTTTTCTTCATAGTTAGTTGTGCTTCTATGTTGCATGAAAGCCCGGTCCTGGACCAGGACTCCGCGATGTTAGGCACAGCATACACCAAGCAAAAAGGCATTTCTAGTCAAGGGAAAAATATAAAAAGATTTATAGGAGAGAAATAAGGAGACCTTACCTGTTAATGTGATATGTAGTGGCCTCAGCACACAACAAGCTAAGCATTCCCAGTGCTTCAACTGGCTTCGAAGCAGAGGTAGTAGGCTTTTAGAAGGAAGGGAAAGGGAAATGATGTAGATGTATGATTACTGGAAGCTCTTCCCAAGGACGTGGATCAGATAGGAGAAAACTGAAAATGCTTGCTTGAAAAATTTGCAACTGGGTAGTGGAGACTGCAATGGAAGGACATCACATCTGATGGATTGGCGGTGAAGATGATGGATTGAACGGAGATAAACCATTAGGGGCTTCGAGAGTGAAGACGGGTCACTTGAATCATTTCAACGGAGTGGCTGCATGAACTTGTGTCAATCTCTGTATCTCACACATGGAGGCACTCACTTTTGTCAGCTTAACAGACCAGTGCTTTCAGTTGCAGTTTGGAGACGTGGTTTATGACTCACCTGCCACAGTACTGCAGAGGTCCTAGGGATAATAATTCCCTCCACAAACACCCCAGAAATCTTCCTGGACCTCCAGACCACAGCCTTTTCTATAAAAGAAAGAAACAAGATTTTCAGTCCCGGGGAAACAAACTGATCTTCTTGAGGCCAATCTTCCCTCACAAATATGAGCACAGACAGCTGTGAGAATGTACTCACCTGCCCATACTGTGAACCTAATTCTCAGGGACTTTTCTTTCCATATGGGAAAAATGCTGACTTTCCACAGGTACCTCCTAGTAGACTCACTCATTCACATGTTACCATCCTAGTCCTCCCTCCCACTCCCCATCACACCCTAATGCATATGCATGCACAGGTCGCAGAAGGGAAACAGCTAAAATAAATTAATCTTGAGGTTTTAGATACATTTCCATACTTTTTCATATTAGCATTGAGTCATCCTTAATATTGTTTTTCCTCCACTATGTCAGTGCCTTCACAGCTGTGAAAAAAAGAACAGTAGACACTGATGTGACCTCTAAAACTATTTTAGATTTGGAACTGAAAACAAAATCAGACGTGTGTCCAGCTGGCTGGTTGAAAGCCCATAGACAGCTTATACTTTCCATGCAAGGCTGTCTGATAAATCTCTTCTATCTGAAGCTGACTGTCCTTCATCAGACTCCATTCCAGCCAAAACCACAAGGAGGAGAGAGTGAGCTGACACGGAGTACCAGGAGCTCCTCGCATGGTATATTTACACAGATGTGCATGATTACACAACTCTTTGGCTCAAAAGGGGGAGAGTGAGTAACCCAAAGTGGAATACAGGTGGTCTTCTGCTCAAACATCCCCATATAGTTGCACTGGGTATCTCTGTCTTTCTGTCAGCAGTAGATTTCTCCTTAGTTGGCTCTTGAGGAGGTGCTAAATCCCAGAAAATCTTCTATGAGATTTATCAGTTGGATGCAAACTTCAGTCTAACGGGAGAGAATAGGTGCAGTGATAAAGCATTCAGAGCTGGAAAAGACAGCTGTGGCAAGAAAGACGTATAACACACCATTTACGATGCAAAAAGCAGACACAGAATGATCTAGGAGGAGTTGCCATGGACTATATTTATTTTCGCTTTCCTGAGTGACCCACAGGGATGATGTAGTCAGTGCTGAGTGGAAAGTGAGCAAGCAGAGGCCTAAAATTTATTCTCCGAGGACTGATCAGTGGGGGAGGTGTGTCTGAGTGCTGATGACTTCAGCTAGAAGATCCCTCTAGGGTTTTGGAGCCTCTAGGCTGGCAGACTTGGATTTCTATCCCAGCCTTGGCCTTAAATCCTTTCTATGCAATCTGAGACTATTCACGATGTGCAAAAGCAGAAGGCTTGCATCTGTCAGAGAGGTCCCTTCTGAAAGCCAGGGAGAAGTCTGTGCATTAGAACTAAAAGTTAAGACATGATTTTACTGTGAGCCTTTGGCACATCCTGGAAAACAAGGTAAAAAAGTGTGCTGTGATAAGAAACTAAGAGAAGTTTTGGAGCTAGCATGAGGACTGAAGGAATTTGTTATGAACTCTGCAGCTGGTCTGCAATATGCTGACCTTCAAATTTAAGGAAACTAAGAGAAGTTTTGGAGCTAGCATGAGGACTGAAGGAATTTGTTATGAACTCTGCAGCTGGTCTGCAATATTCTGACCTTCAAATTTAAGAAATTTAAACTTATTGCATGGAGTAATGTTAAAGACTGAATTGACCACAATGTCAATGGGGAGGGTAACTTGCCCTGTTTGACAGGCTAAGATTGACGTTTGAACTCTTGAGCTGTTTGGAGGGCATTGGCATCAGTATAGTCAAAATTAGACTAGACAAAGTTACAACATGTGGAGCCAGAGTTGTCAAAACGTAAGCAATTTATTATCCTAAGACTTCAATGAAGAGTCACTTTTTTGTAACGTTAAAAGACTCAGAACACAACACAGCAAAACAAAACCCCAACAGTATCTGAGCAATATTTTGCCAGAACTTGTATGTAGGGTAGAGGCTAGGGGAGGCAGGATCAAAGATTACAGGAAATGTGAGAGTCTGAGAGGGAGGAAAGGGTGCAGTTGTCAACAGCAGTGAAGAAAAGTAGAAGGAGGGAGGATTTGTAAGGGGAGGAGAGAGGTTCAAATAAGATGAGCATCAGCTGGCAGCAGACAGTCCAAAAGCAGTGCATCAAGAAGAGAGCTATGTACTGACATGGGGAAGGGGATGGAAACCATGGGGTTTGTTAGCATTCTGTTCCTTGTGGAAACAGCTTGGAAGGATAAAAAGATATTGGTGAAAGTGGAACTTCTTACTGTGTCTGTGGAAAGGCTCATAAAAAGGCATGTGGGAAGAGCATTGCCCCTTAGCTCAGGAAAAAAAGATTTTGGGGGATCTTTATGCTTCTTCAAACTGGGATATAACCTAAAGAAGGTATATAGCTGTGCTTGAAAGTTCGCCCAAGTAATAGGAAAGGCATGTCCTTTTTGGAAAATTGAAATTTTTTCACAGCTCAGAAAATCTTACAGCACTCCCCAGTTACAGTGCAGTACTATCTCACTGGCAGGCAAGGTGGAAACTCTGCAACCACTTTTGCACAGAAAGCATTGCTTTTCACTGTGCCTCTATTACTGCACTTGGATCAAGTCTGAGAACATGGAGATAATTTCCCTAGCCGATAAATGGGCTGTAAAATGGGTTTTACTCAATACTCCCATGCTTTGGAGTAGGACTCTCTCTGACTCCTGGGCCCATATCTTTGGCTCCCTTTCACTGGAGATGCAGCACCACAAAACCCTGTACCTCAGCTGTGTTGCCAGATGGTAAGACAACAGGACATTGTGAGATGGGAACGGGAAATGCTATTAGCTTGGCGAGCAGATATGCTTTGAGTGCTTTAGTGGCGAGATGAGGCAGTATCATTTGTAACCATACACGGCTTCTCACACCTCTTTGGTGACCTGAATTAGAGACTCAGGTACCAGCACTGCTAACAGCTGAATATGTGTTAGGTATCACAAGTGACTGCCAAGGTACAGTAGGTACTGCTACCCCCTTCTGGGTCTGCTCATGTGCTATGCATTTAATATAGACATGCTTTAAATATTCAGGGCAAATGATTCAGATTTTGGAGGCAACGGGTGGCTGACACAAGGAAAAATGATCAAGTAAGAAGTTTTAGCTCAGGCTATTTTTCCAACTTTTCATTCAACCAGCAAGCCTCAAATGTTTGACTTAAAATTTGAGTATATGAGCTACCTTAGCACTCTATCCAAATAAACACATTTCTGAAGGGCTGCTTTTAGAAGGAATGCTCTGGAAACGGCACCACCAAGATACACATGTTGACTAATCTCTGATTCATTCAACTGCATTTTGACCTGAGCCAAAAAATTAAGTTTCAGGGAAAATCAGCAGAAAACCTGTGTCTACCACCCCACTTGTCTCCATGGGAACACAGTGCTCCAGCCAAAGGGAGTGCTGGGTCACAAATAATTTTTCTGTGGGTCCCCTTTCAGCAGTATAGTTTAGTCCATGCAAATTGCACTGAAGTTTCTCATATGCTTTACTGGAGGCATTCTGCTAAAGCTCCCTGACACAGAGCCTTTGTCAAGATGGAAGTTGTGGTGGTTGGTGGTTGCTGGTCTCTGCCCTCCTCCTTGGCCTCCTTCCTCCATTCGCAGCCTATAGAAGAGCTCCTGCTAAGCTGAGCAAAAGCTCTCAAAGCATTAATTACCCCAGCTTCCTCACCTTTTCTAGATGATTTTTTGCATCTTCAGCCCAATCACTTTTATTTATTTTCTTAACTCTCAGCTGAAATTAGACTGTAGGCTATGTTTGTAAATAGAGCAGTTCCTGGCACAATTTTGGCCAAGGCCAGCTCACATTGTCTCAGATGATTCCCAGCCCTGGTGATAGCAGGAGCCAGGAGCCGTTCCTCCAGGCAGTCTGGATGTGGAAGGGTGTCTTACCTGCTTTGAAAGACAAGAACACTTACACAGTATGGTGCTGGGAATTTCTGTGACCGTTGGCCTGACAATCATGGGCTCTTTTGGGCACATCTACTCTGCCAGTATAAAGGTAGACTAACACGTAGAAAAGGAAACCTTTATTAGAGAACATGGTCATGAGCCTGGGGAGATGCAACAAGAGGGTGCATTTGCAAATAAAAAAGTAAAATATATTGCTTTGGCAATATTTGTTCAGAGTGTTCCTCAGGACACACCACCTCCCACATGTACCAAACCCACTCCCACTTTGCACTGGCAAGGAGCTGTGACTCAAGACCTTCTGTGCAGCTCTGCCTCCACTTTTAAGGCAGCAGCTTTTCAGGTGCCAGAGGAAAGTGCTATTGCTTAATCCAGATGTGTGATCAACCTTAGTGAAGACACCAAACAGGCAAAACTTCCTCCTAGGGCCATCAATCACTTGGCTGATCTCTGTATTGATGTTACCAGCCTGTGCAATTTTCCATGGCAAAGCACTTTTCACTCATCTTTTGTAAAATACGCATGGGGAAAGCTTGGAACATGAAGCAGAGTCCTGCTTGCCTGGAAATAGATGTTAGGGGTGGAAAGCAGTTCAAGATTAATTCCAGCTCACATGCAGAAGTTTACACATCCAGACCTAAATCTCAATATCTCTGTCTGAAGCTGAGTATCACCTTGAGTAGCAAAAAAATCCTTTGGGGATTATACACATACCTTTATGCATAATTACTAAGTAAATTAAGAGTTAGTGAAAATGAGAGCAATTGTTGACAAAAATAGAAAAACATTATTATCTAAAACCTACTGAAAGTGGACATGGTGATATTTCAATGTCTCAGAGAAACAGAGCAGGTCAGAGGTGGGGTTATAGGGCACAACTCTATTCTGTACCAATGAGTAATAGTTCCCAAGGAATAGTTCCCAAGGAGCTGCTTGGTAGGCCAAGGATCATATGATTGGGTTTCTAAGGATAGAAACATTGTGAACATCTTCTCTGAATTACTGTATTATATGAGCAATGGGACTTCCATATTAAATCCTGTATGAAACATAGTATGTCTTTTTGGAAAACATCCAACCACGATCAGACTGTTACTGTAGAATGAGCCGCAACAGTTGATGAGGTGTTGCAATAATTAATTACCTTCTGAGATCAACGGGTATTGCATTTTCTCTGCAAACTGTCTTGGTTGCAACTTTCAGCCATTTAATCTTGTCTGACCTCTTTTGCTAGTTGGGAAAATGGTTTTTTGTCACCTTTTTTCACTCCATGTCTATGACTCATTTGTGACCATGTCACCTAAGTATTTCTCACCAAACTGCTCCTTTTGCGTCTGTTCCTAGAAAACAGATGCTTAAGGCCTTCAGTCATTCTCATGAACTTTTTCGGACTTCTCTGTCTTTCAAATTTTCACCATGACTTGTGAATACCAGAGCTGGACTTAACGTTCCTGTGGTAGTCTTATTGCCCACAGCAAACCTAACACTGCCCCCCACCTCCCTCCAGAATCCAGTAATATTGCCTACTTTTTAAGTGACTCAACATATCTACAACAGAGGCTAAAATTATATTGGTCTCAGAGAAAGACACCTTACAAGAAAAGACTTCAGGACTTGAAGGGAAGAGTTTTATGATAATTAATACTTAAGTTGAAGCTCCTCCAGCACTACTAGAGAGGAAATCAGACTTCTGATGTACCCTGACAATGCACCAGCATTTTCATCCATCTACCAGAAGGCCTTGTAAAGACTTTTAAATTTGGTCCTATTCTAGCTTGATACATACTTCTGTAGACATGGTGACATGAGAATCTGTAGCTTGGCAGAAACCCCTCTGAGGAATAACGAAGAAGAACAGGTACTGCATGAGCAGCCCATGCCTCATGGGTCAATGGCATTTCACAGAGCCCTGTGTGAAAATGCCACCATACCGTCACACGGTTTTATCCTATTCTAGCCACAGGGGAATACTAAGTGGGATATTCTGTCTTTAATAGGCTAAAGGGTGACCATTCAATTTCCATTTTATTTTTCACACATGGGACTTCTGTAGACATTAATGTTGTGCTGGTGTGTGAGATAATAGAGAAGACTTCCATGGGATTTAAGTATGTTTACTTAATGATACCATTATCAAAATATGTATTTATTTTCCCTAGTCTTTTTTATATCATGAACTATGTCATTCTGGGAACAGGTGACTTGTTAAAGAAGACAGAAGAATTATGCTGTCATGTTAAACTATGTAACCTAACTGCGAGGTGCTTCTGATCACTGACCATTATTAATTGAGCCAGTTTTAATCCCAACAAAGCGTATAATCAGACCAGAGTGTCTTCCTTGTGGACAGTTCAGGCAGACACATTAGAAAAATAACACCAGTAATAACAGAAGAATTTAGCCTACAGTGCAAAACACAGAGCTGGGAACATGCTGAAACCTATAACATAATATGTAAATGTCAGCACATAGTTGGAGTGGAAATGATTATAAAAATAATACACAGTGGAATAATTGTAATGTAAAGCCTTGAGGCAATCCTTCCTATTTCAAGCATTCAGGAGGAAAATGACTGCTGGATTTTCATCTTACCTGTCTGAAATCAAAATGTTTAGGCAGTGATATAATTACTTTCTAATTATTTCAGTCAAGCAGTAAAATATTTGGGTTTTTTTTTAATGGAGTTGCGTAGTTGATAAAAACATTGTTCTTTCCTTTTTTTTTAAATTCAGTGACAATCTGTGCAAAGGTGGCTCAGAAATTGAAGCGCTTGTACAAACCTTCTGGTCAGCGATCCCAGAATGGTTTGCAGTACTAAAGAATTAAACTGTACAAATGCAAGCATTATGATTATATCTCTGTTTTAGGGGATGCTTTTGACCCTCGGTTTGGCTCTGGCTGGAACCTGCCTGGCTCTGTCTCCCCTACCCAGCCCCACTGGTACCTGTGGGTCTGCGGTGCTGCCTGCGTGCATTTGTAGAGGTCTTGCTCCAGGCATGAGGAGCAGGACACTCACATTACAGCTTCACAGAAAGCCCCTGTCAGGGTCGTAACAGCACCCAGGTCTAATTCCCGGCCTCTGCTTTCACTGCAAAACCATCCTCACTGCCCTCTTACTAGAAATATTTAGATGCTGTTGAATCTAAGTGGAAACCTCCCCGGCAAAGCACTGCACTTAGCAGCTTTCCTGAAATCCTCTGAAGACTGTAGAGAGCTGTCAACACGAGAACCCCTGCGGACCCTCAGGGCAAGGGGCAAATATGGCTCAACGTGGCTGCGGGCACAAGAGGTCCCATGGGGCACCCCCCCGACAGAGAGGGGCTTCTGCTGGGAAGGTACAGGCCCAAGCTGAGAATGAGTTTTTGTGCTCTTGTCCCTGCCAAGAGCGTTTTCGTGTTCCTCTTCCTTGTTCTTGGCAGCACAGATGGGGTACTGCTGGGGCATGCAGTGGGCTCACGTGGGCATGGGCTGCGGCGGTACCGTGGGATGCTGCAGGGGTCTGTGTTACAGCAGTGACAGCTCTTGCATTTACTGCGGGTGAAGGACATGCTGGGCACAATCTTGTCAAGCTGGTGTCCTGTTACTGAAACTATGGCTGAAAATTTCAGAGCGCTCTGAAAATGCAAATATTTGGGATTTTTTTTTTTCCTTTTTCATGGGGTTGGACATATTCCCGTAAATTGCTGTATCAAAAAATGCTGGAGTCAGATATATGAACTAGAGCCACACAACACTGCAGGGTGATGAAAGATCTCTGTAAAAATGTAGTGGTAGGAAATCTATTTGACATAATCATTAGGCAGTTACTGCACAACCAGAAATGTGTATCTTAGATTAAAAGAATGAAAACAGTCATTGAAAATCCTTCTAATTTTCATAGTGACTAACAAAATGAACCTCCTTCTTGCTTATAGATAAGAACATTAATTTCTATTCATTCAAAAGTTTTTTTCTAGTCTGTTCTTTTAATAATCTTCATTTCCTTGGAAGCAATATAACTTACTAACATTACAGGGTGCGAGAAAGCTTAACCATACCTTCATTGTAGTTAGGGGAAAGAGCTTGCAAAACAAAATTATGATAGAAAAAATGAAAGTTTTGTAGTTCATGTTGTGTTTTGTTGGAAATCCCATGTCCTGATCTATTTTAGACATCTTTTAAAAAAAAAAAAATAATGCACTTAAAGGATTTTTATTGCCTCCATGAATGATACACAGATTAAAGATATCTGGCTTACCATAGACATCCTAACTTTTAGATTAATCTTATTCATGTATTCCCTTCTTGGAAAAATCAGATAATTTTTAAAGAATTTTTAAAAGATGAAAACTTCTGCTAAAATTATGGTCTACTACATAAACTAAGACACACTATTTTTAAGTTACTTTCATCCTACTTTTACCCTACTTCAAAAAACAAACTAAGGTTACCCAATCATAGTGTCTGTCGGTCTCTCAACCCTACACCTTCTAATCCCATTGGCCTAGTTCAGTCAAATTTGATAGAGAAATAAATACTAAGTTCTTACAATACTAAAATACTAAGTTCTGACTTCCATGTTCAAATGAAAGCCTGTGGGAGATTATACTCACAGGATATAAGTCAGAGTAAAACTAAAGGAGCATTGCAAGAATTATTTGCATTTCATTTTCAAATGTTGATATTTTAACTCTTTCCTTTTTTTGAATATCCATTTCAGCAAAAGATAGATGCTTTCCTTGACCTGGTGAGGATGAAGATATCAGCTATCTTTATGGCTATATCACTTCTCTTCCTCTCAGCTGAGATTTTCTGTGTGAATACTTAGGATGAGAGTACTTTCACAAGTTACAAGGGGACAAGGAGTTAAAACAGAGTAACGGTTGTGAGACACTCAGAATGCTAACTGCAAGGATAGCCTAATGGACTGTCTGTTGGTGAATGATGGATGGATAAATAAATAGACAAAGAGATAGGAAAGAATGTAACAATTTCAGAAATTAATTTCTTAATTATAGTTGTGTTGATGTAAATAATAAGCTGTCATAAATATTTCATTGTTTTCTACTTTCCTGGAGTAGACAGACAAAAATTCAGTATTTAAAAACCACAGTTCCAACAGATGTGGATAAACTATTTTGATCTGAGAAGGTTTTACTAATTCTGCACCTCTCCTGGAAGTCTGTGTCCCCAACACAGGAAGTCTCATGTGCCAGATATCTAAAGATACTGAAATGCTTGATAGTATGTTAAAATGTGGGTTAAATACAATTTCCAGTTTAAAGAGTGATATTATTCTGACCCATGTTGAAATACAACAAATGTATTTAATAGCTTCAAAATTCACAAGCATTTATAATGGAAGAAGAAATTACATTCTCTGTTACCAGAGGATCCAGGTCCCCAGGGCTGGTATAAATCAGAGGAGAAGCAGAGACATCAAGCAAAGTTTTCTTAATTAATGTCATTTAAAAATTTAATCCACAGGCTATGTTAATAGACAGTATGGTTTATAGTTTATGGTTTTATGTATTCCTGTCTATTTCCAGAAGTGTTTGTGTCTTTCCTTAACAGAGACAAATGTAGGAGGAACAGGAAAAATCCTGAAAACAGGAAAAATTCCAGTGAAGACATTCCAATCAGTTCATAAGTTCAATGAGAAGTCTAAAAATGCAGTTTTGCCTTTGAAACATAATAGCAATAATTCAGTCTTGAATTGCGTGGCTGAGACTGCCGCTGCAGGAGAGCGTGAGGGTAGAGCCTGCGCGTTGCTGAGTGATCTTCTGTTTGTTGCTACACCTCACGCGCCCCTGCGGCATCCCCTGCAGAGATCAAGGCCAGTCCGTTGGGTGGGAGCATCAATACCGACATCCAAGTACAGCCGAGCAGGCCTTCTCTCCCAGCATCTCCACGGACAGGCAAAGGCACCTTCCAACTGGCAGAAGCGTAAGTCACAAATCAAGCAAGGATGCGTGTTTTCTCATGCCAGAGAGTCAGGCTGTTAGTCCAGGAAGAAAGGTCAGGAGAAAGATCACTAACATTCCTCCTACCACAGGGAAGAAAAGGGAAGAGTTTAAAAAAAAATAATAGAAAAGGACTTACGGTTCAAGAACTGTTAAAACAGCAGAAGCAAAGAGAAAGACCTCAGGAACAAGCAGTAAGCCAGCAAAGGGAGTTAAAGGCATAAGAATAATATAAAGAAAAGCAATCATGCTATAGGGACATGGATTATGAGACAATCAGATTACCAGCCTTTTTTGAGGATGATTTTTGCCCTCCAGAGTGTGCTTGCTCTGGCAGTTGAGCCCTCCAGATAAAGTCATCTAGTCACATTCTGAGCGTAAGCTGTTTAAAAATAATTATCATTATTATATATGATATTTATATAATATATATAGCTATATATATATTATATATACATGTTGATGATTTATAGTGGAAAGTCATGGTCGAGTAATGGTCATACCGTAGGATATAAATAATTAGAGCCACATTAATATAAAATTCCTATGTGGTTATACATCACGTGCATGTCATTACCAAACGAACAAATCGTACATCAGCGTACATCAAAGCATGAGTCAGTAATTTTCCCTTTCTTGAAAAAAACTGTAAAAATGTAGAAAACAGATGCTCAAAGAGAGCATTAAAGAGGGATACTGGTGTCAGAACATACATCATATACACTCAAGAAAGAGAAGGAGAAAATCAGCTCAAAATAGAGACACATTATGTAACCCTAGAGAACCTAGTTTATAAAAGATATTGAGGACAGATGACTAGTGCTCTAACTGTAAATAGTAACAATTCATACTACTGATACAGAGAAATAAATGACAATATATCTATTACAGCTAAATGGATATTAGAAAGGAATTTACACACAAATAGTTTTGAAACTCTTCTTTTCCTGACAACAGTGGTGGTTTTATTTTCCAATCTTATTTTCAGAGTGGTTTAGTGCTGAGGCAAAAGTCTACCAGATATCCCTGAAGGAATCCCCTTTAGTGCCAGATATTTACTGCTTATGAATAACAGGATAGATTTCATCCAGCTGGGTCTCCTGAAGAAATATTTGTCAGCAGAGTTCTCAGTCCTGAAGAACAAGCAGCTCAGTGATGGAACTATGAAAGAAGCCTATGAAGGCTTGCAAAGGATCATGCACCTTCGCATGGATGACAATAATCTTAGGAGCATCCTGGCAGATCTGCCCACTGCCCTCGCGGAGCTGGGGCTAGGCAGCAGCAGCACCTGCAGCATCGCAGAGCGGGCTTGGACTCAGTGCATGAACCTGGCGGCACTGAGCCTCCACAGTGGCAGGTTAACCCACCAACACTTCCCCAAAGTGGCGTTTCACTCCCTAACATCTTTGCACGTGATGAACTTCAGTCAACTGAGGAGCATTCATTCCCACAATTCTCCCTCTTGCCCTTAAGGAATTATATTTAGCAGCCAGTAAAATATCAGTAATTCCTACTGATGTCTTCAGTGAGCTGTCAGAGCTAGAAAAGCTTGATCTCAGTCACAATCAAATTACTGAGAAGGGCATTAAGAAGGCGGCTTTTAGTAACGTGATTAAACTGGAAAACCTGAACTTGGCAGAGGATTTGCTCACTGGAGTACCTCAGCACTTGCCCTCATCTCTGAGAGCTCAGGCTTGAAAAAAACCTATTGTTTTTAGTGAGACAAGAGGCATTTCTGAAACTAGAAAATCTCACTCAGATTGATTTCTAAAATAATAGAATATTCCATATAGTATGGAACATTGAAGGGCCTGCAAGGTCTCTTTCCCTTAGATTTAAGTCATGACAAGTTATCAGAAATTCATCGCCAAATTCCTATCACATTACAGTCGCTTTTTCTCTTCAATACTCATATTCAGTCTATGCCAAGGGACTCTTTCTCTGGCAGTCATAATGTTGAGAGCCATCTTCTTCTTGCATGATTAGTGAATAACCAGATAAACCTTGATAATGTTGATGTGTGTGCACTTAGATGCCTGTAAGGCTATCAGGAAGTCCACTTTTATTAAAAATATGTTAAAAAGGCAAGGGAGAGCACACAGAGACATCAGAGTGGAATTTCCTTTAGGTGGAAAAGATGGATAGGACTTTTGACCTCTGCTGATCCAATAATAAACAGTTTAAATAAATAAAGTTAATCACAGTCACAAGAGTTGGAGAACACCAGATTTATTTTCAAGTATTTAACAACAGTGTTTTTAAAAATCTCTATACTCAGAGTCTCCTTGAGGTAACTCAAGTGAAAATACCTTGATCTTTTAATTGCTCAGTGAAGTAAGAACTCCATCATGTTTACAGTCCATGTTATGCAATTGACAGTTCACGTATTTGCAGTTAAAAGATGTCCTGTTTTTTAAAAAAAATCCTAAACATGTCAAAAGGGGAATTCCCAGCATACCCAGATTGAAAGTCACTGATAAGTTCAGTGCTGTAGTATGTCATTGCAGGGATTCATCAGGGGCTTTTTTATTGCTATATATTTTCTAAGTAATGTTGCAGCTTTTCCACTACAAAAATCCACTGCTGGTTATAGCAGGAAATATTCCAGACCTCTCCTGCGTGCATTTAGTGCTTACAAAAATTTAGATATATTTTTAGGTATTATTTTCATATTCATTTGACACACACAACAGTTTCAACATATATGTGTTCTCTCTGATCCTGTAGTCATTTGGGGTGCCAGTAGTGATGCAGCCTCCAGGCACTTGAACAGGAGCATTGGACAGGGGCACCTAAATTTAAAACATAATTGCCGTAACTGCAGCCGACAGAAACAGATTAGTACTTAAAACCTGATTACCTTCTAGAAGTCCCTGGAGTTAGTGAAGGTGAACATGGGCTCAGGTGTCTGTGAAACAGTGTTTGAGGGAAGTGGTCCTTGTTTGATCCACGTCAGCTGTCAGATATAAAGCCTTTCCCCCGCTGCCATATGCTAACTCACTCCAATGGCTGTTGCTGCAGACTATGTTCCCAGTGCATCCCTGCTGCAGGGGTAGGTACAGAAAAGAGCTGGAAAGAATTCTCCAACCTGTGTGTCCAATATTTACTTCTCAACCTCATCAAGGTTTCCTGTTCTAGGGCTGTCCTCCACAGTGTTAGGGCAGGTGGGCACCTGTGTGCCCCCTCCGCCAGCTCTAGTGCCACCTAACTGGTCCAACTGCCAACTGAAGTATCTTCAGCTCTGTTGATATAGAGGATGTAGTTCTCCCATTTTGGGGGAAAAAACCCACAAACCCTCTACTTTTACAATTGTCTTCAGCCCTTTTAATGTTTTAAGCAAATGGGAAAATTAGGGAGGGCAGAGACTGCAAACTGGAGCTCTTCCAAGGTCTGGGTGCTCCGAGGTAATCGGGCTGTGCTGGCTTCATGCAACAGCTCTAGGATTGCAGACGAGGAGAGGAGAAAAATGTAATCCACATCAACCTGATAATGAGCTTAATTCTACAACTTCCAGGTGTGTGCTCTGCATGCAAATAAAACAAAACCTAATCACCTGGACTTAGGAGCTGAATGGAAACAGACAATGCAGAAATAGCAGCCTTAAAGCATGAAAGACTTCTCATTTTTTGGGGAAGCAACAACAGCAAAAATTCCAACAGAAAACAACAAACCCCCCGGCCCCGCAAACCCCCAAACTCTTTCCTCTTTCGGATGAATGAGAATTGCGGACACCACAGCCAAACCATGGAGTTTCACCAAACTTGTGACACAGAAATGCACATGCTTAACATCACAGTGCATTGACAGTACTGATTAACAGCAGGGGGATGTTTTACTATCTGTTAAGAATTGCACTGTTTGTCATTAATCAGTGACATGCCCTTTTAAACATTCTCTGTGCATGTCTGCACAGGATACAGGACAGAACATCGGTCCTGGAAAGAATTAGATATGCACATAGACCTAAACGGCTAGCTGGAGATTTACCTGTCTAAAGGGAAAGCTGGTGGAAAAGAAGAGGCAGCTTTTGGGCTGTGATTTAGCAGCCCATATGGAGTGTGGCTCCCCTGCAGTTGTTCCCATCGGCTGTAATTCAGTTTCTCCTGCAGTCTGGAGGCAGGTTGAATTCTCAGGTGCAGCTGACACAACTTTTGGCTGCATCTTTGGATACAGGCAGCAGAATGGTATTGGATATCTTCCCTTGGCTTTCTTCGGGTCTACTCAGCTACAATTCTCTTTCTTTTTGGTCCATTACTAATTAAAAGGAAATGGCACAGGTTCTCCTTTCCATCCCATCCATGGGAAGGGATGAGGGGCTTCCTCACGAGGTTTTCTGAAGGAAAAGCTTTGGACCTTACTGTGTTCCATGTTTATAAACCTGGGAGGCCAGTATTCATTTGACCTTCCCCATGAAAGCATCATGCAGGGAAATTTCAGCAGCCCCCATAGGCAGAAGACCCGAAACACAGCTAATGTAAGCTATTTTGCTAGCAAGCTGCAGGATTTGGGGGAAGACAGGTAGCACACTGGAGGCAAGTCATAGGCACTGCCAAAGTCTGTAAAGGTTTCGTGGGAACTCCGAGCCAAGAGAGCAGAAGCAGCGTGCTGTTATGGCTGGTGTGACCCACTCAGCTTCTTCACCCCATATCCGAGGAAGGATCGCCCCATGGTTAAGATGGGCAGAGCTGCCTCTCCCATACATTACTGGGGGTGGGAAATTCTGCTTTGGTTTGGTTTGGTTGTTTGTCCTCCTCCTCTTCTTTGAATGTTTGAAATGGGTGTTTTCTCTTTGCCTGCATGGTACTGGAGATTTAATGTGCAAGACAAGGGAAATTGAATCTTCCTTCCCAAACAGCAGGTGGTGGTGCTGGGTTACGTAGAGTGCTTGAGAAACTGCTTACAGATGTTGCTTCATTGTTGAATAACAGGCTGGAAATGGATGCTAAGCAAACTTTTCTCCTTTTTTTTTTTTTCCTCCTTATTGGAGGGTCACTTAATGTTTACCCCTTTTTAGTAGGTAGTTTAACAAATGTTTGAAAGTGTGTTTTAAAAATAAATCCTGCTAAAATAAATACTCTGGAGTTTGAGATAAATATAGCTCACAGTATAAGATGTTATTAATCCTCTAAAAATCTTGCAAGTTGTCTGTTGTATTTTTGTAAAAACTGATAAAGAAGTTTTATGTTTCTCAACTTCTGGAATAGTTTGATTACATTTTTCATTCATTTTCCAGACTAATGTTGTGGGATGTGTGTTTATTCTTCTCCTTTGTTCAAGAAGATTGTTCTTTTTTTCTTTTTTTTTTTTCTTTTAAAATACAGTTCAGTTCTACTTTTCCCCTTGGAAAACAGGAATGCTGTGCAGTGTTGCTTATTTGTCAATGATTGTTTCATGTCGTTTGCAGTACTGATCCCCTCAATATGAAACCTTTTGCTAATTAAATATAATGCAGTAATAAACCAAGTTCTAAATGAGTTTTCATTATATTGTTCTGTTACTTCTGACTGATTGGTGCCATTACCTTTCTCACCAGTACCATTATCTGAAATTATCATTTTAACATGAACATTGTAATCAGTTAACATCGTATCATTTTGAAGCCATGCTTGGAGTATCACAGTAACCCACACACCAACCAAAGCCTGCACGTGAACAGCTTCACCGCTTTTTTCCTCACAAACTGTGCAGGCTTCGCCCCAACATATTTTTTTGGAAACCTGTTTGAATGAGATTTAGACTGGGTTTATGATTTAAGGTTTTTTGTTTTGGTTTTTTTTTCTGTCCTGGAGCAATAATTAAATAAATATTGCTGTGGCTACAACAGCTGTCCCAGTTACAAAAGGATTGTGCTTTAATAGCCTATTAAAATATATATGTGACTTTATTCAGACTTTTTGTATTTCCAAAAATTCCCTCTCGCCTGGGCAAAAGATAGCTAGGAAAATGTGCATATGCCAGTGCTGGGCTTATGTAAAACCCCTGATGATAAAAAAAGCATACACAGGGAAACACCTCTGCAGTGGCATATTGGCCCTCAGCTACTCATATACAGTATGGCACAGGACTGAGGCAAAAAGGAAACACAGATCCCATTTTGTAAGGTTTTGACAGACTCTTTCTGTGTTGGGCTGCAAATGCCTTCTGCTATGTCTCTGTTTAGAATATAACTGCAAATACAATAATCCAATATTTTATATAGTTTTGGCTAACCTGTACAAAATAATGTCATGCACAAAGTAACCAGAGAAAGTGGCTTTGTCAACAGCATAAGCTAACCCCAACTTTCCCTGGGCTCAGTCATTCAAACAATTTCATTGTTGCTTTGCCAAGAGGTTAGAGAAATAGTTAGCAGAGGCTCCTGCGTAGTAGAGGCATGTTTGCAAGCATTATGGGCAGGAAGGATGATCTTGTGACTCAAGCCCTGGAGTGTCCCAGATGTACCACAGATTTCTCACACAGACTAGTTAATCTTCTGGGGCCATATGTTCAGCTGGTATAAATCAGCACAGCTCCAATAAAGTCAGCTCAGCTTTCCAGATTCTCTGCAGCTGAGGTTTCTGACCCCTTGCACATCAGTCGCCCATCTGTAAGGCAGAGATATTAACACTTCCCTGCCTCATACACCGCAAAAGGATCAGCTCATTAAAGTTCATTTGCCACTCATAACACAGTTTGAGAAGCTGCAGAAATGCCCTTGCAGACAAAGAAGCTTGGCATCCCAAGTAGGTCTTAAAAAGACTTGCTACAGATACAACTTTTTTGCTAACAAGGGGTTGATTAGGACTTTGTGTCCAAAAAAAAAAAAAAAAAGATATCTCCAAACCTCCAGAACTTGTCAGTTGCTCACCATTCAAAGGGGGAAGCAATTGTAATTTGGTGGTCCTGCCTAAAATGAGTGCTGCTGAGCATGGACCTCAACAGGAGGAGCAACTCAACGTGGGCTGAAACGGGAGAATTTTAGCAAAAAGCAGCCCTCCTGCAAGGCTGCTTTGGTTCCTCACTTTACCCATTTGGTTTGGGTTGGGCTCCTCCAGTGTTTTATGTTGGCAAAGTCCTTTTTAATATTAAGTAATACAAAGTAAACGATGTCTTTTTGCAGCAGTTACTGAGCAATTAAGAGCTCAATTCTTCAAGGGATTGTAAGCCTGTGGGTGGTCTCATTGATTTCAGGACTACTTGTGTGTTTAAAACTGGGCATGCACTTGTGTATCTTTTTCAGCTGAGCCCTCCTAGAACTGCTGCTGAGATTTCCATTTTAGAGTCCCTTTACAGTCTCTAAAATTATTACTGGAACGGCCTCCTCCTCTGGGCATCGTGCACACCGGCAGTCTGCCTCTGTCTTCTAGCTGATTTAATGCCACAACACTGAGGCGTAGAATAATGGCAATGTTTCCATTAAATCCTGCACATTTCCCAGTATTTATCATTTAACTACTGCATTCATTCCAGACTATGGAAAGAAATACTGAGATCGACTTCCTTTAAAAATGCTTATTTCACATCAAGAAGGACAAAGGCATGAAAATATGTATGCATTGAGTAAAACAAATGATCTGACAAATCTTCTCTCAAAAAAGTTAAATGTACCTAAACAGAATTCCTATGTGGTAAGTGTACCACAGGGCTTTAAATCAGAGCACATGGAATAGGCTGAGCTGCAAGCAGAGAAAACCTTGGTTACATATGTTCAGCTGGTAATGTGTGCTTTTATGCTTTCCAGTGTCCTGCTGGGGTTCTAAGAAAATATTTACAAGATGCAAATAAAATGTAAATGGCATCATGTTTCCATGAAGAAAAATGAATGAACAACATCCGTGCAGCTCATGCAGTTTTACATACTGCACCAATGTTGCCTTATGATCCTCTAGGACCTTTCTTTGCACAGAATGCCGATTACCTGAAACACACTACTGCTGCTGCTGCTTTTTTTTTTCAAACAGACATTCTGTTCAAGATTATCTTGCCTTGCAACACATGCCTTTAGATTTTATCTCTTCATCATCTAAACAAACCCTGGTTTCTGAGATGGCTTTCCATTTCCACAGGTGTTTCTTATCAGTTCCACATTTTCTTCTGACAACATGAAAAAAAAAATCATATGTCCCTGCTTAGTAGCTGTTGCCTGACCCAACACTAAAGCTTTTCTGAATGCAGAAATGTGTTGCGTGGCTGCTGTAATATCTCTATACCCCAAGGGTCTGCTGCTGCCTTCTTTTTTACAGCTACAAAGAGTCACATGCTTGGCCCTCAGCACAGAGGAAAATTCGATTCAGAATCAGAGAGGAAAGATGTGACCTATTTAAAACAGTGAAAAAAATGCAGTTATTGGGTATTGTACCTCATTGTCTTGCCAGTCCAATTATTTATTTACAACATGCTGGGCTGTGGAGTATCAGTGCTCCTATTACTGTTCCTCCTGTGTGGAAGTACATGTACAAAGGTAATAAACCAGGTCTCGCAGCAGCCACATGGACCCACTGGTACTTTTCTTGGTTGAAGCTTTGCTTTCCTGCATCAGTGCCTATCCTTCACCTTTTGGCACCTCAAATCTGCTCCTTCCATCCTCCCTTCTAGAAAAGAAAAAGATCACTTCATACAAGTGAATTGATACGTTCTGGGTTCTGAGACAGCAACTGCAGCGAAGCACACAAGTACCACTAGTGTGTGAATTTGATCCACCTTGTTTTACATTTTTAAATGTAGAAATGGGAAAACACATACTGGGAGTATGCAAGCCTTCAAATGACTTATACGGTATATTCATATCTCCATCTTACATAAGCTATCATAAAAACATGATCTTACAAAAAATAGACATCTACAAAACACCTGCAATTCCTTGTGTCGTTTTGAATCTTTGATGTGTACTTAAGGTACTTATTAAAATACTTGTCATTTATATAAATGAAGCCAGACAGTAAAAAAAATGCTTTGTAATAATTTTGGAGAAATATGTATACTTAGATAGGAAGTTTTCAGGGCAAACACTGTGTTTTACTGCCGATTATAATTACCTAGGAGGTTTCAGTCTTAACAGGTGCCCTCATCTGCTATACCTATTGAAATAAATCATCGTTCTCATCACCCTCCTGCAATCTAAGTCAGAGAAACAGTGTGCTACACTTCTGCAAGCTCACAGAATCCAGGCAGTTGCGCGCAGCTGGGGGGTGTGCTGGCGTTAGCCAGCTGTCCCCCCTGGCCCCCGGCCACCCCATGCCTTCCCGCCCAGCAACATGGCCGGCAGAGCCCGACCAGCACAGCCCTCTGGAGGCTGCAGCGCTGCTAGGATTAACAGAAGTTCACATCATTGCGTTGAAGGAGCTTCTGGAGCCAAGTACAGGCTTTTCAGAGATATTTTTCAACTCCTAGAGATTTTTTTAGCAAAAGAAAAGATATTTTTTCATAAATGTATGTGAAACTAAAATTCTTGCAGTGGCAAGAACAGGGGGGACAACAGGGGAAGCAGCAGGTCAGTGTTCAGCTGAGTCATGGGGATTGCCAGGCTTCAACATAACTAACAAGCTTTATGAGTACAGCTGGTTTCTGTACATTTGCACTGTGAGTCTTACAAACAAGTTTGTGTAGCTATCCAAAAGGATGGCTCTTGTGAACAAACCACATCATTTAAAACACAAGCACATTGTTTCTATCAGTTGTACTTTCTTTGTCCACATATTAGTGTAATAATCTGTTAATACATTCTGAAAAACAGAACAAAACTTTTCTCCCCTCCCCCCCACTGAAGATGACTGGTGAGAGAGCATATCTGACTTCAACAGCTCTGTTTAGTTCTCCATTTCATGCTGGTACTATTTTAAAGGTAAGGTAGGAGGGGAGCATCATAGAATTACCCTCCTGGTCTGGTGTTGTCTAAGCCCCTCGTGACCAGTGAAGGAATAGTCCTAAAGGCCTGAACCAAAGTCTTATAACACAAAGTGTTACGAGTGTCCGAGCTCTAGTGGTGCCATTGAAGGGTGATGACATTCAGTGGCACGCCTCTGGCTGCCTGGCACAGCCCCGGGGATGCACAGCCAGGGGAAGCCCAGCTCCACCACAGCTTTGCCTCTCCAGGGTGGCATAGTACACAACAGGGAGGCAGAGTACAGCTGTCCCTGCTGCCTCTTTCTTCAATTCATACCGTTACCAGGTGCAAACAGGGAGCTCAGATAGAGTTTCTGCTTTAATCTTTGTACAAGCGTGTTACACAGGACCTCCTGTGTGCGCTGTCGGTCAGAAAGGAGGGAGAAGTGAGACGTTGTATACCACTGATCTGATCCCTCAGCTTTCGCACCAGCAGGGATCCACAGAAGGGGCTGCAGGTTTGCAGGTGTGGGAACTGATCAGAGGCTGGTTCAGATTTAGGGACTGGCCTTCAGCACAGGGCACAGAAGAAGAAGGGCAATGAAACACCCCATTTTGCAATGGCAGTTTAGCTGCTGGTGGTAGTCTGGGTCTCCCTGCTTTGCGGCACAGGAAAACTTCCATGTCATCCTGCGGCAGCAGCGTCAGTCCCTCCGGCTGCAACGCTTCCTTCAAATGTGTTTTGTTTGCTTGTTCCCCTTACAAAAACACTTCTTTTCCAGAGCTTGTTTTTACATCTGTGGAAACCAGGCGCAGGCACTTACTCACGGACTTCAGGAGAGGCTCGCTGCTGAATAGCCTGTACTTACAGCGCACGCTGCAACGGCCCAGATAAATAACGGGAGCATTTTGCCGTGCGAGAGGAGTTATGAAACCTGCCGGCGCTGCTGTATCCCATCCGTAAGTGAGGTGGCGCTTGTGCAGTCCCACTCCCTCCCTCTCCCTGTCGCGGAGCCAGGGGAGCCAGGCGGACCCACGGGCTGAGCTCGCTGCTCCACGCCGGCCCCAGCTCCTGGCCAACGCCAGCGAGGACAGCCAGGAGCCAAGCAGCCCTTCGCCAGCTTACGTGGCTCTGGGAAATGGAAAGCCCTGTTTACTTTTGGCTGCAATGGGGCTTTCATGTTTCTAATGAGACAAATTTCTCCCTGTGCCTTGCTTTAACTTGCTTGATAAGTCTGAATGGGCATGTTTTTCATCCTAAAAATAAACAATTAAAGAAAGCTAAACAAACAGAAGGGAGAGAAAGAACTCCTTCCTGTTCTCACAGCTAATCTCTGCAAAATTTAAACATGCTTATCAGCCAGCTGTGCTTCATTATTATCTTTTGCTTCCATCTTTTGTCCCAGTCTGCGGCGGATGCAGGCCGTCTGGTTTGTGTCATCCAGCAGTTTGCACTGACTGGTTCTGATAAAGAAGCCATCAGCTTCTCGGGGGGAAAAAAGGTAGAAGGCTTGGAAAAGAGTAAATGTGATAACAAAAAGCCTGCTGCAGAGAGCAGAGAAGTCATGAAACACATCCTCACTTCGGCACCGAGGAGCAAGGGATGTTCCCGCCTAGGCAAGCGAGACCAATGCCTTACATGTTTGCTCAGGTATTAATCCTGTCATTACATTAAAAAGGGATGTGCTGGGATATGCGAGGATCTCAGAGCCTGGCCACATCTGGTTACACTGTTCATGCCAAAGTGTTTCAAGTTTCAGTGGAGAAATGAAATCCTGAACAAGTGATTGAGCGCTCTGTGTTTCTACCACCCCAGCAGAGTGAAGGGACTGCGTGGCTGGTGGTGGACCTTGG
The DNA here is from genome assembly GCF_000699145.1 of Aptenodytes forsteri. Classification (NCBI taxonomy): domain Eukaryota; kingdom Metazoa; phylum Chordata; class Aves; order Sphenisciformes; family Spheniscidae; genus Aptenodytes; species Aptenodytes forsteri. The sequence goes on along the minus strand of NW_008795909.1, from coordinate 1,490,471 downwards.
TGATTCATGCTTGGCTCGATGAAGGGAGAGTGGGATCCTAAGCAGGGATGCGTGGGGAAAATCGCTCTTGTCCACAAGTCTAGCAGCCTTCGGGTAGGGATTGGGTGACGGTCACGCTCAGACTGGGAGGGGGCTGCGTGCTGAGTATTCTTGGCTGCTGCAAAAAGCAGAATAGAGGAACTGTGCAAGTGCTCTAATTTAATAGCGTGGTCCTGCCAGGAATGTGAGGAGATGCAAAGGTGTGCTACAGGCACTTTTGCCCTGCTCCATCGCTGCCCCTTCCCCTGCCCCGCACACATGTGCACTGAGTCTGCTGTACCATATTGCCTGGAAGAGAAAGCAGTCACACACATAAGCGGACCCTTGGTTTTCAGAGAACAAAATGAAAGCTGATAAAATGTCATAAAAGAGTTGTGTGACCAGCTGGAGGTCCTGCCCGCTCAAGACTGAGGCATGGATGCAGGGCTGAGTAGGCAAAGTCTGTTTTGGAGGGCGACACACAGCCCTTTAGTCTGATCTCCTGCTCGGACTAGAATTTAGGGGGAGAGGGTGGGATGGCAGGGGGAGCCCACCCCTTTCCATAAACACACCAGTGCTTTCCAGTTTTAGTGTGTGAGGCAGCAGCTCGCAGAGCTGCTGGCCCAGCCACGCGCAGGACGGCTCCAGCCACGAAGGGGCGGTGTTGGGGCTCGCAAAGGCACCGGCGGTGCTGGCAGCGAATTTGGGGGACTCCCGGGGGAAAATAGGCAGACCAGTTCTGAATTTCTCGAGCTGCAGGGCAGTTCACAGGCACGCTGAAGGTTTCACATGCGCTAGCCCAGGTTTTAGCAAACTCAGGCCAGTTTATGGCTTTGAACGGAAAAACCACACTCAGGTTCGCTGCTGCAGAAGTGTCTGAAGATGGGGTGGGGAGGGGTCCTTTGTTGTTTTTTTTTAACCTAGATTATTCCCTTTGCATTTCAGGGTTAAACAAAACCAAATCTCGAAATAAAATGCAGAGGGGGAAGAGAGAACATGGATGTTGATCAAAAGAGGACAGAATGCTTGCTTAAAACCCAGGGCTGCACGACTATGGTGTCCCAAGGAATGCCAAGGTTTCCCAGCCGGTCGCAGCATCTATTTCAATGAACGTGTGAGAGCAGAGCCGGCTGGGGGGCTGGTGGTCAGGAGCAGCCTGTCTCTAGCTCAGAGGCTGCTGGACCATGAGCACCGGGAAGCAGTCACCACGTGCTGGTTCTGCAGGGCACTGGGCAGGGAGCTGTGGTGGTCCTCCCCATTGCTGCATCGCTGGCATCCTCCTCAGCTGCCTAGTGTCCAGGTTGGCAGTCTAGGAGTCAGGTCAAAAATTAAAAGTATTGGTATCTAAGCTATACACTTACTCTTGCAGGTAGGGCTCTTAAGCCAGTCTCAGAAAGCTCTTAACTGGATTTGATGTGTGTTTTTTTCCCTGCTGTGGCTTTACAGAAGACTTCTTCAGGGCTACAGCTGTCCAATTTTACCAGCACTGTAACTTCTCATATCAACAACCTTCCATGTATTTTATAGTAGGCTTTGTAGTCACCACATGCCACAGAAACATTGTTGACCACTTGCAACATTCAAACAAGCTAGACTGTATTCATCATCCTATTCTGGGAAGACCTACAGAATGGAAAGGTCACACAAAGTCTTACAAAAGTGCACTGTTTCGAAGCATGTCTTACCACTGCTTCGGATAGAAAGGGATCGTTAATATACCACGTAGCAGGGACTGGAAAGAATTGTGCATGAAATGGCAGGGGAAGGTTTCTGATAAATTACTGCCCACGTGTCCTGGTTTTGGTACAAAGCTTTGGAGAGCTTGTAGACGACCACTTTATTCATTAGTTTGCAGCCGAAATAAAAAAAAAGAAAAAAAAGAAAAAAGACTCTGTAATTAAACATTCAGTTTTACAAATCCTCCACAACATATCAAACCCCTATTTTCATCGTACTGCCAGAAGAGTTGAAACACAAGCTTGTCCTCTCACCCTGCATGAGGAACTCTGTTCTCTTGTAACAGCTGTTAGCAGAAGCTGAGGGGCGGTCATGTTTATCTTAAGAAGAATTTTTGGCAGGGCTCGCTCCTGAAGTTTGGGTTCAAATATTCCTCTGTCTCAAAAAGAGTATCTGGTTGGAGGGAAGGACTGGCTGCGTGGAAGCGAGTGAATGTGATGAAAAACTGGTGAACCCGTCTCGGGGACCACCACAAGGTAAAACTGCATAGTTGGGAAGTTAACCGAAATTAGAGACCCAATGACAAAAGAACCAGCCCAGGAAGTAGCTGCTGAAGAACAGGACTTTTGGAAAGGTGTGTTGTGCAGCAACACAGGAAGGGGAGATCTCTTTACTGGTCACCTGGTGGATGTTGGGAAAGTTCAAAGATCAGAATGGGTGGGGATAGACATCGCTGTCTTATGCTGTAGGTGCTCCATGTCCATGGACATGGTCATGTGGTCCATCTGTCTGATTCAAAGTCCACTGAAATAGTTGGAAAAAATATACCCTCATACTGCCTTTGGCCATGATCTTAGCATGGGGAGGTTTGAAAAGTGACCTCTTACTGCTGTCTACAGACATGCAAACACTGTTTCTTCATGGTAGCCAAAATGAGAGGCTGCCTACATTTCTTTCCTTCTAAGCCCAGCATCAGTAACCTGCACTTTCTCAAGAAAAGGAAATGAAGTACATGTTATTTGCTTATGCCTCCCCTGGATAACAGTCCCATCTTTATCTGGAAGAGAAGACAGAAGACAAAATGGAGAAAACATGAGAAAGAGCACAAGAAGAAAAAATGTTGCTGGAGGTGCTACGTGGCCTGGTGGGGTGGCATGCTGAGACAGGCTGAAAGGAGTCGAGAGAGAGAAAGGGTGCTGTAAATGAACTCCACCATTACTGAGAAGGCTCTGCTGTTGTCAGAGACTGATCAAAGTAGTAAACGAATACACCCAGACCTGCGGACAAGCATTACTTGAGGGTGTGCTGGCCGTCAGGAGCTCATTCCCTGCTTCCTCGGCTGCCTGCAGGGTTAGAGCAGAATGTTTCCTGAGGAGCAGCCCTAGACATTCCTGTGGGGGAACTGAAATGCAGAGAGTTCTCCCTGCTGCACTCAACATTGCTGCTCTGCTGGGTCGACCAGGAATCTGCACCAAAAGGAAAGGGCTTTCTGACAGGTGGTGGATTAGCCAGCAGGCAGAGCCAAACCTCTGTTCTGTAGCTGTCAAGGGTGCCCAAAACCTTCACAAGCCAGACAGTGAAATGCATTCCTGCAACCAATTGTTTGAAGATCTAGCAAAAAAGTATGATTATGGTATACGGTGTCTGAACTCCAGAAATGTTTAGGATGTTAGTTAGCAAAATATACGCTTTGTATAGATGATATTTTTTAGTAAATAAATACAGCTTTTCCAAAATACTTAAGCCATTGCATCCATTTAAATGCTTGCTGTTCTCCCCCCACCCTCAAATACTCAGCAGTCATGAGCTGCGCCACCCAACCTGCCACTGCTCCCTTCTTCTCAGTGGTTTCCAAGGGGTTTTTTCACAGCTTGAAGAGAGTTGGAGAGTGTCAAACTTCCTTGTAAATAGTTCTCTCTCTCCCCCTTTACCCTCTTTTATCATAGCCAGCTTTGCCCTTTTCATAGTTCAATATGTGTCTACACGCTGCAAAAATAAATCTAGGGACAGAAAGATAGGATGACTTGATTACCTTCACCATAGCCATCTGCTAGGGTCAGCTCAGCTCGGTCCAATGGACTTGTCAAATACTTCAAAACTAGAACAAAATTTTAAATATCATAGTGAGCTACTAGTAGGTAATCCAGTGTTACAGTTTTGGAAGTGGGCTGGAATGTTATTTTTAATGTCTTAAAGTCTGTCTGTAATGTCTCTCTGTAATGCCTATCCATCTCTAGTGTCTTTTCAAAGAGCAATTGGATTGCTTTCCTAGAGCCTTTGTCTCAGCATGTCACTAATGGGGACCTTCCAGTTGCTTCAAGAAACTTTTTCTCCACCACAGAATATAGAATAACACCTACAGTTTCTCAAGAGAAAAGAAAACTATGTCTGCCTTCCCCAGTGGCAGTTTTTGTTTACTGGATTCAGAGCAGCCTGGAATCTCTTGAGGAAACAAAACTCAACCAGAGTGGCTTGTTGCCATTTGTTTAGACATTGCTGAAGGCCTAAACCTTTCTCTCCAGCAGACCGTCTTTCCCTAGCTGTGTTTTTTTGCTGGGATTTTGTCACAGAACTGACAGCAAGTGGAAATGACGGCTTCCTCCGAGGTGCCTGGCAAACCTCACGTCCAAGAGGGACTGAGAGCAATCCTGGTCACGCTTCTTGGTGGGTTCAGACCAAATAGCTGTCTCTGTTCTCTAGGGTACTTTATGCTTCAGAGTGCTCCTTTTTCCTGGTTGTCCAAACAGGGTGGCTGGGGGGTGGGAGGAGGAAGGAGGTGCTGCACGACATAGCTGCCTGCCAGCCTCAGAGCCAGAGCTCTTCACATCGACAGAGCAAGAGGGAAGCGAGGGCTGGTGGGCGATAGGACCTTGTCCCAAAATGCAGTCAGGACATGTGTTTGGGCATGTATTTAGACCATGAGTTTGGAAAGTGCTCGCTGGCGCTGCCAGCAAGGGCTAACCGCTGCCTGTCTGGGAAGGACCGTGCACATTTTTAAGAAGGAGCTGGTTTATTCTTATTTAGCCATGTCTCATATATGGGAGGCAGCATAATAGCACAGCATGGCCTAATTGCTCACATCTGGATCCCTGCTGAAAACGTACAGTGGTGTATATGCAGTTTCAGTGGAAGAGGCATGATTTACTGAGCTGTTCTTGGAAGCAGCAGAAGGTTAGTAAGTACAAAACAGATATACTCCAAATAGTAACTACAGCCCAGAGCTCCTCTCCACCCTTTTGTTCCATGCACACTCGCACACGTACACACACGCATAACTGGGCTGCCAGAGGAGTATCACTTTCAGAGTTTTTTTGTTGAAATAAAAGCAGAAAAGAAGCCCCTGTGTAAAGGCTACGATAGCCACAGGTACCATTTATTCATCAGAGCCATGTAGTTCTGAATCTTGACATTTAAACAGAACGAAAATAAACCACATCACGCTTACTGGTTCTGCTACAATAATAATAGCAGTGACTACCTCTAGCACATTATTTTCTACCAGAGTGCCACTGCGAAACCGGCCACAGAAGGAGGCGCAGGCTTCGTCCCAGGAGCTATGTACTACGGGCTGTTGTTCTCCCTCACACTGTTGTCACAGTGGTGCAAAGCAACTGAAAACCCAGGTTCATACTTCACTGCGGTGGCGTGCACAGAACTTGTGCCCAGTGCAGCTGCCTCATGCAGATAAAGCAGCTTTTGGAGGCAAGGAGAACTTGTAATTTTGTGTAACCTGTGTGTGAAATTCTGCAAATTTTGTTTGTTTGTCTGGGAGACTGAGGGGCTGGGAGGACCTTGACATCTGTTCTGTTTGTGAATGAGTGTGCTAATGACTGTAATTTGAATGTGTGTGCTAACTTTGAAGATTGTATTTGAAAACAGGAGTATCCCCTCCACCATGATTTCCATGTATGAATGGATGCTCCTCCCTTTCTCCCTCCCCATGCCCCTGTAATCTAATCTTTTCCTCAGGATTAATTCAGTAATCACATAAATGTGTTTAGATACATACCAGGCCCACTCTTAGGTCAAGTTTTTACTTCAGTCACGCTTGTTTATCCTGGTTCTTATTGTCTATTATGAAAGATGAGGAAGGAGAACCAATTACAAAACTGAGAAGGAAGACAGTAATTAAAATGAAACATATTATTATATGTTTCAGAAATGACTCTAAGATGAATTTATAAAAATAACCTTTTTTTCCCCCTCTGGTGTTTGCCCCAGTAATCAATAAATCAGTTCCAGACAGCATCCCTCCACACAATCATCCCCTTTTTCTGGAATCCAATTTGTTTAACAATCAAAAACTACAAAACCCCTTCCTACTCCTTGACTTCTCCCATCTTGTCTTTCTCCACCTGTAATTGTCTCTTCTCACACATCTCACTATTACTGATTGACCAACTGCCAAATTTACCTTCTGCCAGATTAATATTTTTCCTCTAAAAACCTGGGAGGGAATTATTGCATATAAATTCTGCTTAAGATCATAATTACAGCAATCCATGCAGCTAGGTGGGTTACTTCTTCTCTTTGCTTCCTGCAGACAAGTCCTGCCACAAATCTTTCTGCTCTACCACACACACAGACAGGCTTTTGTTTCATTTTGTTTTGAATTATTTCTATACAAAAATCAACACACCAGCTGCATGTTCAGGTTTTTTTACTAACTGTCCTTATTGCTTTCTGAGTTTGTTTTCCTTTAACTTACTTATTTGCCAGTAGCCCCTAGCTGGAATGGATATAGGCAGTTACTTATTTTATTGTCAGTTCTTGTACTGAAACAGAAAACCATTGACTTGGGTTGCTGTGTAGGGGACCCCTCCTCTTGCAAGGAATTCACATCTTTTGGGGGGAAAAAAAAAAAGTCAACATTTTTATCTGTTTAAGTCTTCACAGCATGATATTTACACTGCAAAGTTGTAGCTAGAGATGAAAGAAGTGGTGTTAGATGGAATTTAAAAGCTCTCTAATCTTCTCTTAGCAGTTATTTCACCCTTGATCTTCCTGTGGGGACAGGGAGAGGAAGGAGGGTGCCGGTTGCTTGTTTGTGGCTGAACAGATGAGAGCTTGACTCTTGGTACCACTGTACTGACGGGTCTAGTGTCCTGATAAACTCTCTAACCCAGATCATCTCACTGGTCAGAAGGGTGCCCAGTGCCACGTCAGTGAGGGCTGGGGGGTGGGAGGGTAGGTTTCACCCACCTGAATCCCTCACACCATCTCTAGGCTCGAAAGGGATCTGGACATTGTGCAGGAGAACAGATGTCAGTGGTGCAAACCCCACTGAGCATTTAACTGCTACTATTTATTAAATTCTTTCCTGCACCTCTTGGTCTCATTCAGTGAGAAAGAATGGTCTTCCTGTTATCTCTCTGTTTGTTTTCTTTTCTCCTTCTGTCCTTTCCCCATTTCTTTCTTTTATTTGCTTTTGTGTGTGCATGTGTGAGCCTGTCTGCTCTGTTAATTCTCCTCTGCTTCTTCCCTTGCTTCAGCACTTTGTTTCTTGGCACCAGAAAAAAGTTGCAAAAACAGGGCATGAAAATATGCCATATGAATAGCTACAAGCATGAATGCTCTGGAAGTGTAGGAGTGGCTGCAAAGCCTGATCACTCTTCAAATGTAGCTAGAGACACTTATGGAGGTGACTGCATGACGAGTAACCAGTGGTACCAAGGGACCGAACTCAATGACCATAGCAGATCCTTCCACTCTTCTTTCATTTTCCTTTGGACTGTCAGTTTTAGGCAGTTTAGGCCAAACTAAAACCTCATAAGCAACACTTCTAATAGTGACATGTCATTAAAGAGTCAAATGCTATGGACAGTATTCCAGAAATAGTAGTTTTCAGTGTTTATAAGGTCTCAAGGGCCCTGGATCCTTTAAACAGTACCAAAGAGAACGTTAGTCACCCTGTTTTGTGGCAGTATGACAGTTTTCCAGCTACAGGCAGTCCTGGCACTTACATGACAATTATCATCCAAAGGGAAGAAACTCTGCTTCTGACCAGCACAGTTACTGTATGTAATGTTCCCAGATGTTGTTTTCTTCAAATACGACTTCCTCGTGAATGTGTCCCGTTTGGCAATAGGCAGAGCAGCAGAGGTGAGTTCTTGTGATGCCAGCTGAGTAACAGAAAATACAGAACACCTCACGGCTTAAACTGTAAGGACAATTCTGGCTAACTGTGGTCTTTTTTTTTCCTTTTTCTCTTTTCTCCCCTCTCTCCCCCCCCAACATTTTGAAAAACCTTTTCTTTGTCTTCAGAGACTACACAGATAAAATAAATGCTGTAGTATTGGCTTAGTTCCTGGGACTAGATTTTTGCAGTATGAACTGGAGACACTGAGCAGAAACAGATAATCAAGACTGTAAGTCTGGAAACCACCACATCCCCTTCCTGAAAAAATAACATAAAATTAGGAGCTTTGTAAGCCTGTTTCATTTGAATCACTTACAGAAAACATTTTACAATATCATGACTGAACGCTACCTTTGGACAGAAAGACAGAGTATTGATGAGCTAAGTATGACCAGCATATCTAAAAGAAACAAAATCTTTTAATCAGTGAGCTCATTTTTATCAATTGCTGTTAAGTGTTGCAGAGATTTTATTCTTGTCCCCCTATGGGAAAAAGAAAAGCAAACCAAAAAGCCCTTCTTCCATCCAGTGTTATAAGATTGAAAGCATTTGTTTCTTGGAGTGGAGTGATTTTCAGTTCTTACACCCTTCCAAATATCACATTCCACAAATTTGAGAACACCAAAATTGAATTACTGATATTTATTCAAGAAACCACAAAAATGCTCGGACCTTTCAACCACTAGTATTGTGATCAGTGTGACTCCTATCTGAGTGCTGATGGTGAAAATGATGACTTATTTTAAAAATAAAAAATAACATTCCAGACACTCCCATCTTGGTTGAAAATAAAAAGAATTGCTGCTTCAGTAAAAGATTCAGTTAAAAATAAACCTTCACTTTCTTACCATTAAAGGCAACTGAAAAGCTCCTAAACTGTCTTAACTGTGTGTGTGTGGGTTACTGTATCTTTATCTTTATCTTTATCTTTATCTTTATCTTTATCTTTATCTATCTTTATCTTTATCTTTAATCATCTTTATCATCTATATAATCTTTAACCTTATCCTTATCCTATCCTTATCTTCATCTTCATCTTTATGTTTATGTTTATCTTTATCTTTACTACAAGTATTTCATTGGTAAAGTTGCTAAAAAAGTCTCCTGGGAAGTGGATTTGTATCTGAAAAAGGAATATAGTGCCATGTATTTCAACTGGATGGCATTTCTAGTAAAAGCAAGATGAATCAGAGAGAGTTATCCTAAAATTGCCTGTGGTTGTGGGGTGGAGGACATTATAGTATTCTGCAGGTATGTGGTAAAGTGGGCTTGCCCAATTAGGCAGAGAATGGTCTTGAACTATGGCTTTATACACCCAATTGCACCCAATCACACTATCCAGACTTGGTCTCTAGTTGTCTAATGCAATTAATGTTTAGTTGCTGATATAAGGTAAATCTACTCCAAAAAGATAGAAAACCAGAAGTCCAATACCATAACTAAAGCCTAAGTAAGAGTTCAACTCTCCAAGCCAAAATGTGCACGGAGAGCAAATGTATCCAACAGCAGAGCAGGAGAACCCCTCGTCTCCCATGAGTTTGTATCTGTACCTATGAAAAAAACTCTCTTTTGATTTTCAAAAAGTGAGAGATGGTGCATGCATTAGTGGCGAGGAGGTTAAAAAAAAGGCAAAGAGTGAGAACCTTTAGGATAATTTATACTGTGAGACTGTGAGCATAAATTATTCATCCCAATGGGCAATGTGGAGAGAAAATACCTTGTTGACTGTGTCTAGAGCAGGTCTAAGCATAGACAAGAAAAAATAACAAAGTGTTTATGTAAAGCCCTGTATGCTCTTTGGTCAGTATTTTCCAGTGAGTTAAAGAGACAACAGTAGTTCTTCCACTGCTCAAGGTGCACTGAATTAATTTTTCTTCATTATAAAAAGCAAGTTTTAAATGTAATTTTCAAAAAAGAGCATTTCAGCACTTTCATGAGCTTTAGACAGGATCCTGGGCAAGTCCTTCACCCAAACAGAATATGCATTATTCCATGAACTTCTTCCTGTCACCGCAGGCATGTCAGCAACTACATACACAGCAGTCTTACATGCTTGCAATTTATATTTCCAAAAGAAGTCATCTTTCTTTATCTTATTCCAAGATAAGCTGGTAGATTCATAAATGTCTTCCATTCATTCTCATTCCTTAGTGCTTCAGGGGAGAGGAAGCAATTAGGCAACCAGTGAAAGAGGGAGAGAAGCCTTTCAGACAACATTACCTGAGCAGCTGTGCTCATTTTCCCTGCTGAAGTGCAGAGGCACTGTTGCACACCCTGTCCCAGCTCCTCTGGTGCTCAGTACTCTTCTGCCCAGTGCAGGGATAAAAAGGAGAAGTTAAGGAACAAGCTAAATTTCAGTTCTTCTGCAGCAAGTGTGATGTTCCCAGCTTTCAGCATTTCTTACAAGAGATGTAGGCTTCTCTAGGGTTATTTTGCCTAAATAGAATATTAGGCACTTATGAACTGGGAAGCATTAATTTCATTTTTCCTTTATCACCTCTGTCCTTCCATCTACTTTCTCCTACTACATAGGCTATGCCTGGATAGCCATGCTAGTACAGAGTTCCTTTGCACAGGGGACTGGACTATTAGCTGTATGAGCTGTCCAGAAAAAAGGGACTCTAGGCTGTTGTGCAGCTATTTCAATGCTTATTTCTTGGGTATTTCATGACTTGAATTAAAGGTCTAGGACAAAATGGAAAGAGGACACAGAAAAATTAGTAAGAAGCTGTATATAAGGACGGAAAAAATTCAGACAAAAGTGATTAAATTACAACAGTTTTGGAAGCAAGCACATGAAGAGGGATCAGAAGATTCTTAGGCTTTTCCTTAGACTTTTCCTCAGGACTCAGAGGGACTTTGTAGAGTTTATTGTAACCCTGGTGGTCCCTGAGTTGCTGTACTGAGGTCTGGAGGAAAAGACTTGCCCTGCAAGGAAAGAGTGGATGGAGAAAGAGAACAGATTTATGTTCTTCTATTTCTGTTCTCTCTCTTCTGAGTTTTTTCAGGAAAAGTTCATTTTTGCATTTCAAATAAATCTATCTTCTGAGTTTAAAAGTCCTTCTGATAGGTCTCATTTCAAGAAAATGACATAGACCCACCTCACTGACTGGCTAACAATCAATAACAGTGACAGCAACAAAGCAGCAATGACAACAAAAATATAAAAGACTCATGTTCAGTATATTCCTCTACCTTTTCAATTACTTTGAAAATACTGATCTTTTTTCTGAACATGACAGTACCAAAGTTATTTTATTTTCATCACCTGCATAGTTGCACATATTTGAGAAATGAAAACAAGAAACAGCAACTGTAAAAATAATGAAAAGTTGAGAGTTAGTTTTCATAGTTACTTCTTTTTCATGTCTCAGACAACCACAAAGGGAATCTTTGATCCCAGTTGGTCTAATGAAGTGATAAATTAGGTCTTCATTACCTATTCCTCTGGCAGTTCTTTGGGCAAATGGAAAACACCTATAAAGCCAAATATTTTGGTCTGTAAGGGTAAAGGCTTTTATTATAGTTAGGAATAAAAGATAATGTGCAACTATAAAAGTTTTTTTTTTTTTTTCATTTTCTCTGATTTGAGACTACTGATGTTCTCAGCTCATTTTTGTTGTTAGCTCAAAGCACCCTTTAGGTACTTTGTGGTGCCTTATTCAACAAATAATCCCACTGACCTACACAGGAACGACTCACAACACTAGCGACTAGCCAGTGATATTTAAGTAATCATAATACAAGAGTGTTGGAAGAACTCTGTGCTGCTTTGGCATCTCTACCACTGTTTGGAACATATTTCAGTTATTTTTATGACATTTTAATCTGATATTCTGTAAATGGCCCTAGGAGAATGACTTTGTAGAGGAGATATAACATAGCAAAATATACCAATAAAGAAAATACTTTAGACTATTTTACATAATCATTTATGGGGATATTACAGATATTACAGAATGAACATTATTTTTTTCTTATTTTCTTAAATCTTGTTTATTTTTGAGTTTTAAGTAGATGCACGAAGAACAGCTGGCTAACTTCAAAAGCCCAGTCTTAATGCAAACAACTAAAAGTGTCCTGACTACCCAAAGCTCATCCTTATCCTTGACTCTTTTGATAGGCCCTCTGTATTTTCTAAGTACGATGCACTTTTTTGTTCTGATTGAGCCACAGTCACCTTTCCAGTAAGTCCTAATCATCCATTACTCTAAACTTTGAAAACTTGCTTACCCTACTGAAGTCAATGAGAATCATTCTCTAGCATGTGTTTATGCTGGAAACAATAAAGGCAAAACACCTAGCTAGGACTATAGGAGTTTTCCTTTTAGTGATACAAACTCTTACATTGTTTTGTTTCCTGTTTTTATACCAAAGCCTATGAAAAAGCTCTTCATACACTGAGTTTTGAATGGAGCACTATTATCTGAATTACTGTTGTTTTCATATCAGCCATTCTTGCTTTTGTTTGATTATGAGACTTCTGATGGCAAGCAGGGTGACCTTCTCCAGACCCTGATACCATTACATGGTGCGAAGCACTGTTTGAGGATGACCCAACTTTGACTCCAGCTGCTTATGTTCACAATGTAGATTCAAACAATAAAAACTGTAACACAAAGTCATGTTGCTGTCATAACCTTAACAGACTTCTAACAGGCTGCAAAAGCATGCAGTCAAATAAGTGGAGCATTTTCTGGCAACCTCACTTAATCCATCCTCTATAGGAGGAAAATTAAAGCTACGTTTCCACTGAGTTCAGGCGAGGTTTCTGGAAATATGTGCTTGTAAACAAAATTACAAAGATTCTTCCCACCTGCTTCTGCTTTCACTCCTGATTAAACCCTAAGGTCAATTATTTGAAAATCTGGGGAAACTTCTGAGTCAGAGGTTGATCAGATTCCAGAAAGAGAAGAAATCCAAATGGGAAAAAGAGAAAGGATGAGGCAAAATTGGTAATGTTGACAAATAGGTTGGCTTTTATAATGTAGTCTGTCAAGTTGGGACAGGGAAATTATGATGCAATAGGAACAGAAATTGTTGATCATTTTACAACCTGACATTTATTTCAAATTGATGGAAAGTTTCACAATAAACACATTTTGTCCACGTTTTTTCTACAATGCAAGAATGCTAGGGTCGTTTTGCCTTCCTGTTGAGTAAAGGGTCCTTCTCTCTGCTTTTCTGTATTTTTTTAAAAGAGCTGATCCACCTAGACATTAGGTACCTCTAATGTTAAAATTCTGGGTGAAATGTTGTGATCATCCATCTTTGTAAAATGGCACACTGAAGAAAAAATACATGTATCAAGGCAAGGAACTTATTGGACTACATCTTAGTGAAAATTTGGAATAAAAGGATGACTATCCCTATTTATTATGAGTATTAAACATTGGGTTTAAAGTGTTAGAGCCAGCTGGTATTCTTGTTCACGCTGACATGATGCTCATAGATTTGGGCAGCGGATTCAGGAGTACATCTGGCAGCAGAAGTTGGGTTAGTGTGCATTACTGGCATTACTAGATGTTCTGGCTATATCTATACTAGGAAACTAAATAGGGCTGGGCTCCCAGCTAAACCTCTGCAAGAGGTGCTTGTTCCTACTGCTTGTTTTGCAGTCTCTAGGGCACAGTTTTGACCTGAGCTCACCAGCACCTCTCCAACAATGCGAGAGCCTGTGGGACATCATGGGCCAAATCCTGTTCTTGGTAAACAGTCTGCACGAATCTATGGTGTTGGGATGGTGGGGCCGGAGAGGGTTAAGCTGCATGACCTTAGCAGTACAGGTGACTGCAACGTATTTTACAGGTGCCATGCCAGTTGACTGTGGGCCCATAGAGCAGGCTATGGCCCATTTTAACAGATGCAGCCTCTAAAGCCAGTGCTGCCTTGAAATATTTTCTGTAGTAGCTGAAACTACAAGTTGAGACGCAAAGTATGTGGAGAAGGAATAGAGACCAGTAGGGATTTTGGGGGGATATTCGTGATGCAGAAGAGTGTTACTGTAGTTCATTAGAGGTCTTGTATTCCCTCCTGTGGAAGCTAGCAATACAGGAGTGGGGAGAAAATATGTGAGGAAAAAATAAGCTGGAAATAGCAAAGGGGCCTTTTAACCACATCAAGAAGCCCGTCTGTTCAACTGCAGAAGTGATCATGAGTTTGGTGAGGAATAGAGCCCACATGAACTTCCTTGCTCACCCCCCAGACCCAGTTTGTAGCTGGCAGAAATCAGTGTAGCCATCAGCGCTATTCTCATCTGTACCAGCTGAAAGTTTGAGGCCACATTTAAGCCATTTAATATAGGTGCCTAGCTGAGGCAGTGGGACTCTTTTTTTCTCCATTGGGTTTACAGGAAGCCAAGTCTGAACTGTTTCTTTACACTTAGATTTGCAGCAGCAGCAGTGCTCAAGTTAGACACTTTTGGTTAGGCAAGATCATTTCTTTTAGCTATCTAAAAGATAGGTATATGGGCTTTCTTCAAGGTCAATGGAGACACCAGGTCCAGATTTATTGTATTCTAGGATAGTTATCTAAGGCAGGTGGGATGAATCTCTGTCTCTCTGTCTGCATTGGTTACAGGAAGAACTTAGATGACTAACTTAGATTAGATGCCTGATTTTTCTACAGCTGCATTTGAATGGCATACCCACCCTGTTCTTAATGAAAATATCAGACCCTGTGAAAATGTAAGGCACCTCAAACATGGAACATAAATTTCAGATGGGCAAAATACCTTTTTCTCCTGTTGGGACCTGATTCCCTGTCTCCTGCAGTTAATGGCAAAGATACCATTGACTTCAGTGGGAAGGACTCAGCCACAGACGCTCAGTGGTCTGGTTGTCTGACCAGCCCTATGCTTAGGTAGACTGAAGTCTTCTTAGTTACATCTTTAATAATAACAGATTTAACAGGATCTTGTGGGTTGCAAAAGCTGACCAGAAGCAGGGATCTAATATTGTTGTAGGAACTATAATATCCCTAGCGTGTTTCATACACTACTTATTTTCTGGATTTGGGGCAGTAAACTCAAAACGCACTAGTTGTGTCTTTGTCAGATTGCTTGTGGTAGTTTGTGCAAATAGCATGCAGACAGGTGACTTGTCAAAGGTCCAGAATCTAATTTTTTTTAGAGTTAGTCAGACTTTTCTTAAAATATTTTCCCTCTTTCTCATGTGCTGATGTACACTTACCAGCAGAGGTGCTAAACTCTGGAGTGACCCTGCTGGTTTAGTCCTGAGCTCTGTTTGATGGGGGGAAAATAAATGCTGCTTGCCTGCTCAGTATTGTAACACAAAAGGAGCACACCAAATCCAGAACAGATAATGGGAACATTGAAAACGTTCAGTAAGGCAAAGTAATAATATTCCAGAAATTGGAAAGGCCATCAGATGAAGTCAGTGAAATGGAATGTATGTCATGAGATATAAAATGTCTGATGAAAATAAAGAGGGTTTAAGAAGGTTATTGAAGACACTGAACCAAAATATTTCAGTCTCAGAATCAGGAAGTCTGAGAGAGAATAGTCGGGTGTATTGGAGCCTCAGGAATCTTAATAAGCATTTAAGGAGGGGAACAAGTTTATGGAGTCGATATAGGTAGCTTTTGAACATCTGTTTGTACCAGTGATAATTCAGTTGAGATGTTGCCTGAGACATACTGTTTTAAGGGAATAAGCATGAGATCAACGAGGTGCAAAAGAAGAATGATGGAAAAAAATAACAAATTCAGAAGAAAAAAAAGTGATATACATCTAGAAATTTTAAAAGGACTGAACAGTGGATTTTCTGAGCTTCATACAAAACAGTAACAATACAAGTTGCATAATATTAGCTGCTACACTAGGAAATTGGATTGTAGCAAATATTTTATTTTATTTACATTTTTTTACGTCCTAAAGGATAATATTTTAAAAGACAAAAGATGTTTCTTAATTAAGAGATTGAAAAGAGATTGAAAAATAAGTATTTAAAATATTTATGTAATACAGTCATATAATTTTTAATTATCATTTGCATTTCATACCTAGTGTATAAACATTAGCCAGTCCTGTATTGAATTTATAAGTGACAATCCTAGGACTTTTGTCTGTTAGTCTGAGGTTTTTTTGATTCCACATGTTTTTTCTTTTTCATTCTTTTCCATATGTCAGTAGTGTCATTAATGCAGGAGGAAACAGAAAAGCTAAAGAAATGAATGGGCAGAGCAGTTCATTAAAGAGATTATATCTGTATCTGGGCGCATCTCATAGAAATCTGGATTAACCTTCAGCAAATGAGAGTAGAAACTTTAATTTAGTTCCAAGAGTAATAAAAATGTTCTGGAGAGAAATGTGTATCATTTAAAGCACAGCCTTCTTCTTACTCACATTGTTTGTATATTGCATTAGTCCCCAGGGAACACATTCCTTCACATTTTTCTCCATCAAAGCCAGATTGCGACTATGCCACGTAAATTGAGGCAGTACTTGATGGGTCATCGTTATATAAACCCTGCTGACGAGTTCAGAAGCCATGGGGTTACTGAGTTTCCTAGTTCTGTCTGTTCAGCAACGGGGATTTCAGTGGCCAACTCCTGCGCTTGCAGCATGCTCTGTGATGGTGGCTAGCTGCAGTGTCTGGAGCCACAAGGCTGAGCTCTGCGTGCTTGTGTGCTGCCACCTCCCAGCCCATGCACCGAGCAGTCCAGTGCTTTTTGCAAGCCAATTTGCAGGGTATCTCAGCTGCATTACAAACAGGCTGCGGAGGGTAGTAGGGGGTAGAGGGGTGGGGTGGGGTTTAGGGTGTCTCCCCACAGCTGCAGAGTGCCTGTAGCAGCACATTGCAGGGGATCCTGTGGCTAATGCTGGACCTGCCTTGTGTAAGATGGCAGGAGCATATTCCCTGGCTTGTCCTTCTCCTTATCTGTTTCATGTTATTCCTTTATATGGTGCTCGCCCTGTGAAGTGAGATGTTATAACCTCCCCAGCACAGCTCACTACACTTGCACCCCATCTTTTGCCCTCCACCAGCCTTGCTAAGACAGCCTTTTCTCTTTTTTTCCATCAGATACTCTGAGGATGGTGGAAGAAGCCTGGGGGTTTCTGGCTTGTCCTTCTCCTTATCTGTTTCATGTTATTCCTTTATATGGTGCTCGCCCTGTGAAGTGAGATGTTATAACCTCCCCAGCACAGCTCACTACACTTGCACCCCATCTTTTGCCCTCCACCAGCCTTGCTAAGACAGCCTTTTCTCTTTTTTTCCATCAGATACTCTGAGGATGGTGGAGGAAGCCTGGGGGTTTTTTTGGGTTTGTTTTTTTTTTTTTTTTGTCCAGGACTAAAACTTTCTTCTTCCTGTTAGCTTCACTGTGGTCTTTGGGGGGGCAGGAATGTCTGAATTTTGTCCCTAATGTGATACTTTAAGTTTTCATTAATGAAATAAGACAGTCAGGATCTTGGCAAGATATGGGGAAAACCCCAAACTGATGAAAGGGGACTCCATGCCCACAGCTGCTTTTTTCCTTGAGTCTTCCTGTGGACTACGTAAAGCAGTTGGCAAGGACTCCTGACATACAGGATGAAGAGGGAAAACAGATATGAAAGACACAAAAGCTTGGAAAAACTTTATAAATAATAATAAGAAAAAGAACAAATTTGTTTTAATTTTTTCTGTCCTTCCACTTTGAAAACCTGTTGAAGGGGAACAGAATGGTCCGAGACATATTCAAAGGCAGTGCTACTCCACTGTTCTGTAACTTGCTTCCGTTTCTGCATGGAGTTTGACCATCCTGGACTTTGGGATTTTCCTAGGAGGCTCATATGAGAATTCCTGGTGCCAAAAACATTAGGTCCAAATACATGTTTTCAGAGCTAAAAGCGGATAGCACCTTTCTCCCAGCTGCTTCACTGCTACTGCTTTTAGTGCCTGGCAACTGATCTCGGTCCATCTGATCTCAGTCCAGCTCAAAAGAGAACGGACATCATATATCTCTATTTTAGCTTGAAAGAAAAAAAAAAAAGTCATAGCAGAAAAGTGCTTTGAGAACAATTTGACAGAAGTCAGTAGGGAACAGCCAAAGCAAAGCATCCGGGCAAACACTGAACTGCTTAATGCAGTGTCAGTGAAGTATTTGCCCCTGTTTTCCCTAACTGCTTATTTAAAGTTAGTAATCTTCTTATTTTCACCTGGTACTTTTCTCTACCTTTTGATCCTAAGAAACCAACTCATGCATTATAAACTATGAACCCTCTGACTGCACAGTATAGCTCTGGTTTCTAGAACATCTCTGTAGCCTGGAGAAAAAAAAAGGGCTCAAGCGTCCAGAAAATTCTGGTTAGATATCACATGTGCCTGTCGCAAGCCAAATGACCACATACTTTATAATAAGTATTTTCTGGCACTGCGTAAGCAAATTGCAACGTATGCTGTTCCACTAAACTCTCTTTCATCTGCCCAGTGCAACCTCCTCACATTTATTGTGAAGTTTCTAACACCAAGACAATAAGAAAGCATTTGTTATTCCTTAATTACTTAAATGCTGCTCTGTGCTTATCACAATGTCAGACAAGTGCCCAGGAAAAGAAAATAGTAGATATGTACTTCGGACAAGAAAGAAGATCAAAAGGGGAAATAAAGTAACTTGCTGGGTTTGAGATTTAGGAATCTGGTCTTCTCACAGGAAAGTCAAACCGGCACTGTATGGGCAGACTCAGTATAGAGCAATGACAGCAATGCTGTTGGAATTTCCATAGCAAAAATAGATACAGAACTAAGTTGCAGAAGTATTTCCATGCAGTGACTCTCTGCTGTCTCAGACAAGCTCACAGGAGCTGGAATGGGTAAGTTGGTAATACACCATCAGACATATTTGAATCTGGCTAGATATAGACAGGTACTTACGTATAGCTGCTCCTCCTTAGACTTGGCGTCCCATCCACTGTTGGATTAGATACAGATAGGATTGAATACACAAGCAGTTATGACAGAAAAAGTGGAAGGGTGAAAAGACTTCTGACTGAATAAGAAAAGTAGCACAGAGGACTGAATGACATCTGCCTCAAACTTTCTTGTCTAGACTTCATAAACATTGTGAAATGCTCTGTGGTCTCTATTATGAACAAAATATACCCAAAGGCCTTTGTTAAAAATCTGCTTAAACCCCTCCCCCAGAACTGCCATTTTTGTGGTCAAAAATGATAACAGACTGCAATAAGAAGAAAAAAATTGAAAGATATAGGTGTAAAGTTCACGCTTACCTTCTGGTTTCTGTGCTTTCAGAGTGAACCTGAGTGATAATTTGTGTCTTTTTTTTTCTACAGCAACATGTCCAAAAATTACCTTAAGAAATGGATGCAATTCTTAGATGATACCTCAAAGAACTTACATATTAAACTCACAGGACTGAGGCTTCCCAGATACCACCAAATATTGCATGTTTAGGTTAATATCATGAAAGCTGGCAATTCTTGAAAACTATAACGTTCATTTCAAATCTTACTTTTAGGGTTCCCAAAAGGAAATTTGTAAGGAGGGCATGAGGGGACCCATTGGAGTGTGAGCTGATATATCAAGTGAAAAATCCTAGTAGCATACCCAGATAATCTGGAAAGTGGCATTAAGTTGCCTTGCCCTAATAGAGCTGTCAGAAAATGTCTTTGACAAACCAGTTGTTTTGATAGGTTTTTTTGGTCAGAAAATATCTGTTTGCTGACACCGAGTCTTTCCACAGGAATGTACTATTTAAACAAAATTTATTAAGAAAGCCTTTTTTATGTTCAGGATAGAATTGCTGATCAAGTGTGAAAGAGAGAAGCAGAGAGAGTCCCCACACCCCCAGTTGCCTGGTGGTTAGGGCACACATTGCAATGGAAGAGCTTCCTGCTAGTCCCAGGGCTAGTCCCAAGTGGTACTTCATCTTGGGTTTATCAAATGAGAGATGACTGCCTCAACTCTCCAGAAAGTGACTGGGACATAGTGATTTCTCCTATTGTTCTCTGGCATAATGAGAAAATTTGTGAAGTCTTAGGACCATTATGAAATCTCAGGAAACCCAGTTCCACTCAGTTGCTTTTCCCAGCTTGCAAATTTCAAAATATGAAAAGTAAGTTGATTGACTGAACTGGCAGCATTTTTAACATGCCATTTTTATGGAAACAGAGGAAAAGTTAAAATCCTGTGTGTTGCCATTAAGGACAACAATCAAAGATTACAATATCTATAAAGTTTAAGATGGTTTAGGATATTTTTGAAATGCCTGAAGACAAAGCAGAGCATCATCTGGCAAGCCCAATACTTGAGCAGGTCTCTGGATTCTGGAAGAGCATTTGACAGATGAATCTGTCTTCATTATGGAGACTCCCATAAAGCACAGCTTTGAAATAGGGCTTAAATACAGTATACTCATATTCTGGAAAACTGACCCAAGAAGAGATGTGCTACAGACTTTCACTTCCTTACAACAGCCAAGTGTAAACTGACCTCACAGAAAAATATTTCTGAAGTAGCAGCCTCACACTACCCCTAAGCAAAAATACTCATTCAGATACTGTTCTTACCCTAGCTATCCTGTAAAGGATGGAGATCCTGGACAAGTGAGTTGTATAATTACTGTCTTCCTTTTATAAATCAGTGAAGGCGTGGTTCTTGGCACTGAGTGCGTACAGCAAGTGGAAGAAATAGTATGTGGATGGGAGGGGGACCTGGCTACAAGGTACTGATATTGAAAAAGCAAATATTCCTCATAGCTTAACAGTACAGTGCTGGTTTGGATGGCAAGCTAGTGCAAAGAGATTTTAAAGGGTTTCCAGTACTTTAGGGATATGATTTATGGATCTTAAGTATCCAACCTCAGCTAGCTGTCTAGGCTTCTTCCGTGGTCTGTGGAAAGAAACTGCCTAGCCACGTGGTAATGGATTCATCTTAATATAGGTTTGTATGATTAACAGGGTGAATCACTTCCTACAACTGCCTATCCCTCTCCATGTAGTAGAGAGGTTGCATACATAACTGATCACATTGGGTGCTTAACTTACAGATAACGGAATTTAGATGAAATGAAAGTCCTCTCCCCTTAGCGCTGTAAATAACCATCTAGTTCCTATTGTGTAACTTGTGAGCGAAGTATCTCAGTCTCTGTGAAAAGCAATGATGCATAAGACAAAACTTTCAAACTCCCCATATGCAGTTTCTTGTTCTGTTCTGGGGACAACACAGGCAGGAAAGGGGAATCAATCCTCTGGGTTCATTATGATTCTTCATTTTTTTATTCTATCCCTTATAGACAAAGGAATCTGCCGTTTCATCTTTCTAATGTGGCTTTGACATATGGAGAGACAGAAGTTCTGTAAATGGGTGGAAGTGAAGACTCTTGGAAATGTTGTGGAAACATTAAGATCTTTGTGGCTATAAACTCGGAGTGATGCCAGCTGGGAACTGTAATTTAAAAATTGACCTACAATAAAAGTTTAACTTAAACCAAACAGAATAATTTTTTTTTTAGTTCTTTGCACAGTGTGAATTTTTGCACTCACTGATTGTACCACACTATTACCTTCAAATAAGTAAAATCCCCTGAGATTATCTGCAGGGTGAATAAATCTTAAATAGCGCGATGTTAACATCTTTAATTTCTAGTAACCCAGACCTGGAACATCCACATGTAACATGTAGGTGTTATTCAATCTTAAGCATCTTCAATGATAGTCAAGAGCGGAAGAAAATGAGGTTACTCTCTTTATAAACTGCTGCAATACCTGAACCAAGATACCATCTGAATATCCCTTGAATGAGGATTAATTCCTCTCATCTGCACTTCTATCAATCTTAGTCTGCAAAATTAACATCTACTGTCTCCTTGAAAAGTTGTAGTGCAAAAATCCACTGCAGGCATTTGAATACTGCTCAACACCAAAAAGCCAGAGTCTGACATACAGACCTATTCCTATGAATGCAAGATATGAAATCTCATTGAGAGCAGTGGACTTTTCTGCTGGGACAGTTCCCTGATCATGTGCCATGGTCCGTGATGGAGCTCAGATTTTTCTCAGTCCTTGTGAAACAGTGTCTCCTCTTGACTCATAGAGAAAAATCTTGTTACTAGCAGTTTTCCTCTGGCTCAAATGAGGTGGACTGACTGTTAATAAGAAGCACCTCACAGCCTTAGAAAGAATGAACTTTACTGATTTTTTCTGGATATTTTACCTCCATTACTAAGTGACCATTATTAAAATTCTAAGGGATCTAAAAGTGAGCGAAAAAGGGGGCTGGGTGGCACATCCTTGGATTTCTACATATGTCTGTATTGAATAAAGTGAACCTAAATCTCAGACTGACAGCTGTTCTTTTATAATATAGTGTCCAAGTTCTAATGAACTTTTAATTTTCCTTTCCTTTCCTTTCCTTTCCTTTCCTTTCCTTTCCTTTCCTTTCCTTTCCTTTCCTTTCCTTTCCTTTCCTTTCCTTTCCTTTCCTTTCCTTTCCTTTCCCTGAACTTCCCTGACGTTCCCTGACCTTCCCTGACCCTCTCCTTTTCTCTCCTTCCCTTCCCTTTCCCTTCCCTTTTCCTTCCCTTTCCCTTCCCCTTCCCCCCTTCCCCTCCCCTCCCCTCCCCTTTCCTTCCCCTCCAATCCCCCCCCTCTTTTTTTACT
>NW_008795909.1:1450941-1468003 GCF_000699145.1 Aptenodytes forsteri | reverse complement strand
ACCTTCCCTTCCATTCCCTGACCTTCCCTGACCATCCTTTCCCTGAACTTCCCTGACGTTACCTGACCTTGCCTGACCTTCCCTTCCCTTTCCTTTCCCTTCCCTTTCCCTTCCCTTTCCCTCCCTTCCCCTCCCCTCCCCTCCCTTTCCCTCCCCTTCCATCCCCTCCCTTTTTTTTGACAAGTATTTGGAGGATAAGTGAACTTTTGCCTGACAGTTTTAGGGTCTCTTTGCTTGAAAACAGCAGCGGAGCATGGGAGTTAACAAATCAGAACAGAGTCCTACATGCTGTACACAGTACTCGCACTGCAAGTAGTAGGGCTTTTGTGAGAGGAAATGCACCTTTTTGTCTTAAAGATCATAGGAGGTATTGTGCCAAATAAAACACTAAGTTTTGTGGATCTCTGGTTATTACATATATTCCCCTGGAGATGCAAAATTCGAGAGAGAGGGAGCCTGCTTCTAGACATGTTCTGTGTACTGGTGTCTTGCTGTGTGCACGGGGGATGTGCAGTGCTGGGGCCCAACTGCATGTTAAAATTGGATGGTTTAGAATCGATTCCTCCTTGACATACCTTTCAAGTCTGAACAGATTGGAAGCCCTCGGGGTTCTGAATGTGACCTTCTCTGGAAGCAGTTTATGAGATTAACTCTCAAAGCACAGCTGGTGTCTGTCTCCCGTTATGCTACACATTAGTGATGCCATCAAACTCTATTTGGAAAAGCACAAAAATCTGCAAGCCTAAACTCAAATCTGACCGAGTAAAACTTGCTCCAAATTCCTTATGTTTCCTTTCTCTTTATTCAGAGTCCTTCATGGAAAATGCTTCCAGAAATAATCCCATGTGTTAATATCATCATATATTATATTGCAGGTAGAGGAAAATATATATTCTTTACAGCAACTCTGGAGAGACTTTAGGGTTTCTTTTATGTACAGTGAGCTTCACAAAATCATGGTGAGGGAATGAAGCACAGTTTTCCCCAAAATTTGTACAGAGCAATTTTCTTCAGAGAGATTTGCTTCATAACACTGACGATAGTAGCTGAACAGTTGTTAGGAAATAAGATTCAGCAACTAATCTAAAGAAATGT
The DNA here is from genome assembly GCF_000699145.1 of Aptenodytes forsteri. Classification (NCBI taxonomy): domain Eukaryota; kingdom Metazoa; phylum Chordata; class Aves; order Sphenisciformes; family Spheniscidae; genus Aptenodytes; species Aptenodytes forsteri. The sequence goes on along the minus strand of NW_008795909.1, from coordinate 1,466,908 downwards.
GTAGTAGAAGCTCCCTTCTTGCTCACAGCCTGTGATTAACCGCCAAGATCAATCCATGGGGCTTTCTTTTAAATTGAATTTATTCAACAGCCCACTATATAAACAGCACAGAAAGAATGAAGACTCAAACTTTATTAGTTACATTACAGTTACTGTTTAGCATTTACAGAGAGAGTCTGTGGCTGTCAGAACCAGAACCAGAAAAAAATTTGGTTTCATTTGAGTACTACAATTGACCAGTGTCTGGACCAAAATTGAGTGAATCAGAACCAAATATTTGTCAAGACTTCCCCCTTTCAGTCATGGCCATAAAAAAGAAAGTTCCTGGCTGGCTGCTCTCCAGTGTGCTCTATCATCTTGTTACCTGCTTTGGGATGGAGCTGCTCTGCCAGTTGTGCTCCTACAATGGCAGCAGCTGATTCAAACACTGAAGTAGACATAGTAAAACTACATGTCATGTATTCCACTGTTACACCTAAGAAACTAAAATGTTCTGGTTCCTTTGCCTATTTGCCACTTCATTTATATTTGAATATGAGATTACATGATACCACGGATCATCCCTCAAAAGACCCAGTTTATGAGAGTCTTCAGGCCAGCAGTTTTTATCCTGAAAAGATCAGACTTTATTGAAGGGTGGCGTCTGGACACCTATCATAGAAAAAAGTCATCAGGGGAGTAAATAAGGAGTAAAGTTTGGATACAGGATTGCAAAAGGTCATGAGAACAACTGGGGCTTCTTTAAAATATTCAAACTGAAGAATCAAGTCCCTCTCCAGATTTTTAATCCAGCTTGTGCCTAATACTGGAAGAAAGCCTGTCTAGCATTACTTTAAAAACTGTTTTTTTCCCCTTTATGCAATGTAAAGTATAATGACTTCATGGTCCTGGTGGAAGCATCGTGCATCTGCTGTTACTCTGTTTTCAGAGCAAGCTGTCTTCTGTCTCACAGAGGCTAAAGTGTCCAGATACAATTTCTTAGAATTTCTAAAACTAGAAAAGGATAAATTCTGATCTGCAGATGAAGCTATACTGGAAAAAAAGACTAATAAATCATGCTAACTTGTGGGTGGGTGGAGTAGAGCATCTGTCTCAGCCCTATTCCAGTCAAAGCCTTGAATGCAAGTTCGTGTTGCTCAAGCCCCTGGAAAATCAGGTGACTCCTATTTAGATTTACTAGCCAGTTATAGCCACCCTTGGCAAAGGTTTTGTCAAGTAGAAAAAGATAGGTTCCTGGTAGTTCTGCATAGGCTACCTTTTCACTAAATGATCACATTAGCCTTATCTGACTAAACCGATTTTCATTTGCTCTGATAAAAAAGGAAGTATGAATGACACAGTAATAATCTCAGCAATTACAGGAATAACATCTCAGTTCCTCTTTAAAAATAGAAAGAGGCGATACATCTTTGGGAACAGAGAAGGAAAAAAGTCTGGAAACTTCCAGAGAAACCCACATAGTCATTGACAGTCATGGGCCAGAAACTTTCTGATAAATGTTCTTTTTAATGTTCTTATAATCTGGGACATGTGACAGAGCAAATGAATGACTGCAGTGGAGAAAGAGGTCAATCAGCAAGGATGTGAAATTACCCTTGGCACAGTTCACTTTGCCTCAGAGCTTTCTAGAGAATCAGTCTTTCATTTTAGCATGAGCCCAAACCCATTTTTTTTTAACAGTCTTTAGCTTTTGTGGCTGGTTGCTAGAAATGCGGGTAAAAAGGAACTTCGAAACACAGTACACAGTTACATTTCCAAAACCTACATCAGGGTCTGAATTGTTCGTTTCCCTGGGGCAGGGGAGAGGAAGAGAGAAAAATAATTAAGGTGAATATTTTGTTCCTTGCATTTATTCTCTGCAGTAAAAAAAGATTCCAGATCAAAGAGGTTCTTTGTTAGCAATCTCCAAGTCAAGCCTCAACAAAAGACAAATCCAAATGGTGTCCTTTTGATTTTTTTCCATTTTGTTCTTGAAACCACTCCCTTGATACTCTGCATACCTTCCATCCTATGAGCTTGGATGGTAATAGACTTTCCCCACTTTCAAACAGGGGCTGATCAACCCCTCTTGGGGCCAAAATCAGTAGCAATATCTTTGAAGGGAGGGTCTGCATGTTGAGTAACCTTCATCACTCTTCCCTTTGTAAAACCAGCACTCTGGAGAAACAATGAACAGCAGCCTTTAACTCTATGACATGAATTACTGAAGCTAGACCAGTGGGCTGACCAAGCATTTGTTTTCAACATTTTTGTGGAATATCTGTAGCCTTTCTTTATCTGCATCTCTAGTTCTGTGAGTTGGCTACTTGAAGGGAGTTAAATAGCATCGGTGATCAGGGTCTTTCTCTGCTCTAAACTTTATTTAAGGTATGTATAATTAGCTGTGGAATGTTTGTTGTTTTCATATTAGAAACAAAACCAAACCAAAATCAGTGTTATGTGAGCAATTTAACTGCAGAGGTCTTTCATGTTTACTGCAGTTGTAATTAGAGTTTCAGCAGACATTTTCAAATATCCAACTGCAATCAAGGAAAATGTAAAACCAGATAGAAGGCAGTGGGGGAACTATACAAGCAGGGGTTTTGGTTCCCATGCAGGACATCTGAAAAAAGCTACCACAGCACTGTGGCAGCTTGATGTTACTGACAAAACTTCAGAGTGTAACCCAGCAAAAGATACGTGGTGAATACTGTTTTTTTCTTTTTTTTTTTTTTCCCCTGGTTTGCCATTTAACAGTAAATATTCAAGAGTATTCTAAACCAGTCTGTTTCATTTGAGAGCAATACTGGAGGTGGCTTTCTGAAAGTAACTGAGGTGCCACAACTGTGAAATCAGAATATCAGGGCTTGCTCCTTTGCAGCAAGGTTTTCATGATCTCTTCCAGAAATGAGATCACGTCCACTGTGGAAAGATGGCTAGATACATTGTCCTTGATATGAATGATTGGGTGAATTACAGGACATGAGGGAATTAGGCCCCAGTATATATATAAGTGTACAAACACACGTATACGTATGCATAAGCATAAGCATGTTTGTTTTAAACACTTCTATGCAGAACTGCCTTTACCAGATATACTTGTGTGCCCCAATAAACAAGCAGAACCACTGCTTTCAGATATCACTGGCAATATGTGTCAAAATACAACTGGCAAACAGGCCACAACCAGCTGAAGAGCTGCTTTTAATTAACCTCAGTGCAAGACGATAATGGAAGTGCATTTCTCTTTTCCTGTTGAATGAAGATGCACTGATTCAGCAATAATTGAACGCTTAACACTTCGTAAACGTCTTCTGGGAGGAACTGCAAGAAACGCCAGCAAAGTCATCTGTGAGTCATTAAGAGGAGAGAGGCCTCTGTTGAGGCCGATCTTCCCAGTCCCAGATCACAAAGGGGAGGCAGTGATAGTGGCTGGCCATCTTGAGCGTTGTACTTGGCATAAGCAGGCCATGTCGTGAGTTTTCTGAAGGTAGTTGTTATGAGACAATAGGGTAGTCTGATGTGGTCTAAGATTTCTTAATCAAAGACACTCTCTTCTAACAGCTCTTTTACCCATTACAGTAGAACTGTTTTTAAAGTGCTTATGTTAGAAAAACAGGACTGCATTTATGTTTCTTCTTTGAGGCTGCCAGAGCCCTCAAGTGCTTTATTATAGTACATTGCCAGTTTTGTTGTAGCTAAGGTGGAGAACTCCTTATGTTTGCAAGCTTTTTTTCATGTAAGACCATAAACTCTCGCTGGTCTTGCCTAGAATTGCACATGCCTGCTCATGATGCAGGATTGGTTTTGTGGTCCAGACCTCGGGTTCAATGAGCAAGAGGTTCTTAAGATACAACTTTCTGAATAAAACACCATTTCTTGGATGAAGTCTGCTGCTGTGTGTACATGTGGACAGCTATGTAACTCCCTATGGAGAGTCACAAAGCCTGGCTTCACTCCTACCCCAGGTACTCTCAGGTGTTCACTGCAAACCTGATGCTTCCATGGGAAACAGACTAAGAAAGATGTGGTTTTTTAAATTTAAAAAAAAAAAAAAAAAAGAAGAAGAAAAAAGGGAAAGAGATTAGTCTTTGCAGAAAGGTATGCCTAGCTCTCAGGCACCAGATGAATTAGACTGAGCATTGGCAGGCAGAATATCCGAGCAAGTATCTGCCCATGAGCCTGGGGTTATATGAACTTAATTGCTCAAGGGAACATACTTTGGTTGCTGATTCCATGTCACACCCAAGCAATGTAAATCTGAACCTTGCTCTTGGCTGAAATCTGAGAAACGTCTGCAGGAGTTTCACTAAAATCCAGCTCTGCTAAAAGTGGGGGGGTGTGTGTATGGAAGAAATGTAATCAGAGTCTACTGGCTAACCAGGAGCTGGTTGTGAAAAGAAAGTGCAACATGTGCATACTGGATGGGAAGTGATGGAGGAATATCAAGCAGCAGCTTTGGGAAAGAGGGAGAGACTGTGCAGAGAGATAGAGGAGAATAAATGGAATAAGAAATCAGGGAGCAGTTAAAGGGCAAAGGAAGGCTGGGAGTTCAGGGCAGCAGAAGGAGGAAGGAAGCAGGCGAGGGAGGTAGGGGGATGTCAGACGTGGCTGGGACCAGAGATCACTTTGCTCTTCCTTTCCAGATGTGTTCTGGGTTACAGAGCCTGGTCACGGGTCAACAGGGCCCTCATCCTGTCTCCAGTTTAGTCAGAAATTGGGGCTAGGGAAGAAGCAAAAAGGCAAAGTTCATATGGATTTAATCTTTAGAAAAGGAAGTCATTTAAATGTAAGGCATGGACAACCTGAAGTCTGCTGGTGGCCTGGCTGGCATATCATAAGTGGGGAAAGGCCTTGGAGGTGCATGGATCAGATAGACCAAGCAGAGAAGAAAACTGACTGAAAAAGTTGCAGGATTTCATTTCAGTGATATCCTAGACATGACCTGTTTGAATGACAGCTCCATAACCCAGGAAAACCTCAAAACTGCTGTTATTTCTAGCATCTTCCACAACAGAAGATGGTAAAAAGAACAATCCCCTGTTATGTGCTAGCTGGCTTCTGCAGAGTTAATTGTTCAAAAAGGAGGGAGGGAGCAAGGGAGGGAGAGGAGGAGATGGAGGAAAGGACAGAACTGAAAAAAATAGGCAAATTGCAGGTAACTTGTGGGGAGGGAAGGAAAGATGAAGAAGGAGAGAGACCATATATTTGTATTTTCCCTACCATGTCTATTTTTCATGGAAAATGAAAATTTTCTGGAAATGTTTGTATGGATCTTGCAGATTTTCTATTATATGAGCAGCTATCTGACAGTGCTGGCAGATGAGATGTCATTGCTCTTGGTCAGAAACTCCAGCCAGGCTGCCATATATCAAAAGTCTCAGGTATGTCCTTAAGCAACTGCATGGTGCAATATACCTATGTGGATCTGGGAAGCTCTGGACCTACTATGTATCTGTTTCATAGATGAGCAACTATGCTCATTGTCAGTGTCCTGAAATCATTAAATTTACTGTGCATAGACTAATAGTGTAAAATGTGTGTAGTAAGTAGATCCAACACATCCTGGTGCACCACACAGCACAGACACCTGTACTTCAGTAGAGGAAATCCTGGAGAGAAGTGTGGCAGCCCTGCATAACAGTTCTCTTCCAAGCATTTTAATTTGCTATAGCTACTATTTACTATACACATTTGTGATTTATCTCAGAAACCTTGTTAGAAACTACAAAATGTAGGCATTTCCCTATTATCTTACCCCCTTGCCACAGTAAAAGATGTACTGAAAAGTGCAGAAGTAGTTAGGACTCCCAGTAGTAACCATGTGGCTTAGAAAGAGAAACATTAGATTAGCATCCTGACCCCTGAAGAAACAGTGAATTAAGCGTGACGGGAGGCACTTACACCCTGGGAGAAATATGTCATTTTCTTCCGGTGAGAACAGGGATTTCTCCCTCAGCTCACTGAGCACTCTGGGGTGGCAAGAGTGGTCGCCCCACAGCACCGTGGACCTCCATACTTTCTTTTTAATGATGCACAAGGTGGAAGGTTTGTTAAGAAGGTTCATGAAGTTTTCTGGATCAAACACCTCTTTCCCTTGCAAGTTTCTTAAGGCACTTAACATGTTATCCTAGGCACTTCCCTCCAGGATTTAGCATGACCGTATGTAGGTAAAAGATGACAGTAGGACCTCCTCACTATCCTGCTGTTCACAGTCTGCGATGGATTTAGAAAATCCCTTTCCGTCACACTCGGGGGATCCTTTCCCCCCCCTCCCCAGGGCTGGACTGGGGCCAACGGGCAAACACGCTCTTATCTTGCTGTCACCGCGGCACTGACGCTAGCCGTCAGCTGAGGCAACCCGCAGTGCAGGGAGGGGACAGGAGAGCCGGCTGTGGCCCCCCGCTCAGCCCTGCACAGCAGCCCCCATCTGGTGTGAGGCTCCGTTCATGCTGGGGGAAGCTCTCTGGCAACCTCTGAAAAACTTGGGCTGTCCGCGGCAATCTTCTGGAGACACCGCATGCTGCATTGTGGATTGACACAGTTTTATTGCAAGCAGCCATCTTCAAAACTTACACAGTAGGCTTGGCTGCGAGCAGCCCTGCATCTGCAGGGCTGCTGGCTGCAGTGGTATGCTGTCGGTTCCGTATGAGGGCTTCTGCCTGCTCTTGCCAATATGGGCACACATGCCGTTTGCTGCACATGGTTTCTAGACAAGAGCAAGATCAAAAAAAATTGGTGAAAGGAGACCTCAAATGGGAAAAACAATGCATCTTGATTAGGACTATGAGACAGTAAAGGCCCTACACTGTCAGTACAGCTAATTGCTGACATTAGTTGCAGCATCAGTGACAAACACCACCCTCTGTGAAGCAAAAAGTACAATGGTGCCACGAAGTGTGAAGTGACCCTTGAAAATGCTGAGCAAGACACTTGCTGTAACATGCGAAGCATCAGGGCAGATTGAGGAGGAACCTATGAGATCCTCCAGCTTTTCAGTTTTCTGCTTTCAGACGTAAGTTTCCTTTACTTTGTGCAACATAAATTGTCTGGAGAGCTGTAGAGAGAAACAGGAATCTGGGAGGAGAGATTATTTTTCCACATAGTAAACATGGTATTTCCAGAGTTCCCTTGTATGTTCACCATCTACCAGTCTGAGACTATCCAGAGCACTAAAACCCTTTACACATAAGAGCTTTTTAGGAGCTATCAAGCTATGAAATCCCCTTCTGAAATTTCCTGTCAGTTATCTTGCAATATTTGATATTACCTTGTTATTTGTAGTATATAGATAATAGAAGCTTAGTCCTAGATTTCAAAGTTAAACCTGTAAGCTGGCCTGTGGTTTCCTACTAAACAGACATTTGGAAAATAAGACTTATGTGGAAAAGCTAAGAGAGCTGGGTTTGTTTAGTCTGGAAATGAGGAGTTGAAAAGGCAAATGATAACAGGTATTCTAAGACAGCTACGCAGAAGACAGTGACTGATTGGATTCCTGGATCACAGGGAATAGGACGTGCAGAAACTGGCTTATTTTGCAGCAAGACAGATTTAGATCAGACATTAACTGAGCACTGGTATAGTTACTTAGAGAAATTGCAGAATCCCTTTAATCATCTAATATATGTTCTTTCAAATGCACAGATGTCTGTGCATAGATATGCTTGAAGCTGCCCCCGAACATGGGGATGGGCTGAACATCTGACCTCTTGAGGCACCTTCCAGCCACCTGCTTCTGTGATGTTGCCCTAAGAAAACATTACTGGGACAGCCCTGAAACCTGCCAGTGTTGCAAGAAGGATGTTTCTAAAGGTGTCACTCTACCAGATATTAAGCAGAGATTGAGCACTGAAAGGGTGGAGGGTTTAGAGTCCATGATACCCAAAGCAGTCAAGATGATCATCAGAGGGAGTGCCAACAGCACAGCAGCCCAGCTGCCCATGGGACGTGGTGTTGGTGAAGCTTGCTATAGGTGTGCCAAGCAGTAGGGTGCTGTTGCCCTGCAGTCCTGTGGAGCCCACATGGGCCATGGCTTCCCCTGCCACCTCCACGCACTGTGGGAGCTGGGCATAGCCAGTCAAATGGGGAAAAGCAAGCTCTTCAAGAAAAGAAAGACCACTGTCTCCCTGCCTCAGCCGTCCAAGAAGTCTGACCAAATCTCCCACCAGTAGCTCTGATGCCAGAGGAAAGAAAACCCTTCCCTCTTCCTGCTGTGCCACCATAGCTGTCCTATCCTTCTCATGTGCCACCCTCTGCGCCCCACACAGACTCCACTTTGATCATTCCACCATTTCTTCACTTTCTGAGATCCTGTGGGGCCTCTGTGGAACAGCCCCAGACATTTTTTGTTTTCATGAAGGCTCTAGATCTTATCCAGGTAAAAATCCTCAGGATTGCCCTGCGATGGTTGGTGCTGTGGCTGTGTTGTCACAATAGTGAGTTACGGAGTGCTATAGGTGACACACACTGTACGAAGACAAAATGACTCAAAGACTCAAACAATTTTGTGGTGCAGCAGTTTGGTAGAAGTTTCTTGAAACTCCTTTTTTCCTGTGCTGATGGTGGCTCTGCATTTCCCAATCTTGTACAGAAGTAGAAATTCCAAAACACTCATGGAAAAGTTTTACTTGTGGTCTATGACCAAGCCATAGGCATAAAGTACTGGAAACATTGTGAGAGCATTTTACCCATCAGCTTGGCAAAGAGCAGCAATATTTATTTATTTATTGCCTAGACTGGCTCGAGCATTTAAGTGGTAAGCACCAGGACTTCCCAGACATTTATTTATAGCATTTTGTCTATTTCATAAACAAGAGAGTTTGTATTTGTGATTGCCAGCATATCCTTCTGCACTCTGTACTGGTTCAGTATTCTCTTGAAAAATCACTGAATAAAACACCTTCCAAATTTCTGAACTAGTTTTGCTTTCTACCCTGTTGTAAATGAAAAGCTTTAAGAAATTGTTTGTGGAAGAGGCCCTGTCTTTCCTTTGGGGATTTTTTCACCAATGAAAATTGTTCATATAGTATGTGGATTATGATTCTTTTTTTTAGTTTTCATTGTTCTTGTGTTCAGTGGGCTTGAGTCTGGGCCTCAGCACTACTCTGTTGTCACAAACTGCCTTTGGCTAACTTCAAACTTGTGAAACTTCTGTAGGTGTAAAAAAAGAAACAGTGCTTCAGATTTAGGGAGGAGTAAAAGGTTTTATATTTTCTTTAGTTTGCCAAAGACTGTTTAGGATTACTGATACATCCTAAAAAAGAAAATAAAAATAAATTATACAAAATATTCCCCCCTGTGGAATTTGTGCTCAAGACATCTTATAGCAGAGCTTTGAACTTGCTGCAGTGTCAGATAGACAGGAAGAGTGAAAAGATGGCATGAATGCAAAAGAGAGTTTGAGCTAGTATTTCTTTTTAAAAATTATGTATGTGAACCCTGAGTCTCCACTGCAATTTCCTTGCTCTTATGTGGTATCAGCCATTTTACAGTCATGTCCTTGAGAAGGGGAATTATACTTTTTTCTTTAAAAGTTAACAAAAAGAAATTTAAATTTTATCAGTAGCACACCACAATGAAATGTGCAGTTTCTATAAGGCATTTATGGACATGTTTGCTTTTTGGGTGGTCTTTCCAAATTCAGCTTCACATATATTATGAATAAACAGCAGTCTCTTATTGAAGGCTTGGACATTTAACCATCTATTGGACTCACAGGCAATGTGGGTGCTAGTTCAATGCTCACATGCAAAATTGTGAGACTTCAAAGATTTAAATGTGGATCCAGCTTTGGATTTCCTCTCACCCTTAGTATCTATCAATTCACTGGCAATTTCATGTTTAGAAATAGGGTTGGAGTCTCAGCAGCAATACATTTATTACCAAGGCCTTTCATGTAGTCCAGATGCTTGGTTCCATCCAGCTTTTTTCATGGCCTCCTGGATTTATGTTATTACTAACTGTGCTGCCATGGCATTAAACAGCTTGGTCACTCAGGTCAATGTTCACTTCCCTGCCAATATGTGCAACAGGGAGGAAAGGAGGATTTGCTGGTAGTGAAATAGGTTTGACAATACTTCTCAACACTGTGAGGAATAAGAATAGTAGGATGGACCATTGAAGAAGAGTGGAGTGACACCTGGACTATGTTACGGTTTCCCTTCACCTTTAGCTCAATTGTCTACAGCTGAACCCTTCAACAGTATTTTGATATCTTAACCTGTCATACCACGATGACCACCCCTCATAAAAGCCTGGTAGACAACACACTGCCAGGTATTCAGGTGTCTCAGAGGTTGGATCTGGTAAGAACTTCCTTATGCAATGGTGTTAATGAGTCTTTTCTCTTTCAAACCCACCTTACTGTGGCTTTGCACAAGCTATCCACACTTTGCACAGTTCACTATGGCTCTTGCCCCTGTGCTTGAATTCTGCCCTCTCCTAATCTGGGGTAGAAGATGGCATGGACAAAACCAGCTTATCAGGGTGCTGTAAGCAGCCTCACTGCAGTATTAGCTCAATCAGCTAGTCTACATCTTGAGATGCAACCTATAGGGTTTTCTTCTGTCCCTGGACTTATTCTTTTTTCTGCTTTATCTGGAACTTCTTACTGACAAGTTTCAGAACTGCCATGGTGGTGACATTGTCTTGTCTACTTTGCTTTAAAGTGTCCCCGATTCTTTGCTTAATGGGAAGTTATTAAAATATTGCCTTGAAATATTGCCTTGGTCCAGCCTTAATTTGATCTCAATTGGCTGAATTTTTTTTAATGCATGAGCTCCTTTTTCTGGTGATTATTTTTCTTTGGTACTTGCCTTACCACTGCTACATTACTTTTACCTTTTTATGTATATTTTTCTCAAACATTAGGGTGATAACTTTCTGTACTAGAATTGAGAATTTTGCCATTTGCTACAGAGGAACCAAGGTTTCATATTTACCTTGAAACTTCATAAAATTAGACTGATTTTGCAAAAGGTAGAGCCTATTCTCTATGGCCTTAATTATATCCTTATATTGTAAGGCCATCAAATTACTTTTTTCTGAATTTTTTGTTCTTTTGAGGTCCTTGTATGGATATGTCTAAGTATTTTTCCTACATCTTTAATTGTCTTTTCTAGTCCTGGGTCACAGGTCCTTTTTAATATTCACTTTGACACCTGTCTGCTTCATTCAGTCTGTCTGTATTGCTAAAACACAGAGGTTGCCTGGAGAGGTGCTCAGCGAGGTTGTAGTATCTCCATCCTTGGAGTTATTCAAAACCTGACTGGACACAGCTCTGAACAGCCTGCTCTTCATGGAGATGGACTAGATGATCTCCATAGGTCCCTGTCAACCTCAACCACTCTGTGATTCTGTGAAAATATGGACAACAATCTCCTTTCCCTCCTGATAAGACTTTCTGTTCCTTCCCTCTCCTAGAATTCAGTTGGGTGCTCACTGGAGCTTCTCTGATGGTTGTTCTCTAAATTTCATTTGGCCTTTGATATTCTATTTATTTCCCTATTCTAGCTGTGTAAGAAATGTTATGTACAAATTTAAACAACATTGTTTCATTACTCTACTACTTTCTGTAAAAATGTTTGTTGCCCCATGAAATCTGAGCAGTTAGCCAATATTCAAGGCTTTGCATAGTTTTGGGTTGTTTCCCCCCCCCCCCCCCCCAATAAAAAGAACATGATTTCATGAGACAGAAATTTCTTTAATACAATCTAGTCTATTTACAATGAAAACCAAGTCCCATTTCCTTGGAAAAGAAGAGGTAGATGGAGACTATTTCCTTGCTCAAATTTTCCAAGTCTTCAGTCTTTCTCTTTTAGCACCTTCTCAAGGCCACACTTGTTTCTCTTACTGTTTCCAGACTTTAATTTCTATCTGCTTCTGACAAAGCAGCCAGTTTCAACCAAAAAATGCCCAGTTCTGTACTCTCATCAGTTTGTGGAGACAGCTCCACCCATGTTACTCAACCTCTGCTGAGACATTGCCCACATCTGGAGCTCTGGCTTTGAGAGTGCCAGTCATCTTATTCTGGGTAGGAGCTCAACAGGTTCTTCCGTTTGGCCAGAATGAAGAACAATTCACATATTCACAGCTTATAAACATATTTGCTGGCAGCTCTCCAGAACATCTTTGTGATTAGTGTATGAAAGATGTAGGCTGACAGGTATAAAGCTGACATTTAATTTAGCTCCAAGAGAGATGTTCATAGCACTTTATTTTCCAATGGAAAAGTTAAACATTTCAATTCATGGACAGCTGATGAATGAACACCACCTCTGACCTCCAAAAGCAAACACCCCCCCCCAGCCAGTCACAAAAAAAAAAATACACAAGAGAGCGCTAAGGCCTGATTTTTGTTCAGATTTGATTGTGTGAATTAAAAAACTGCACACACATTTCACAGATGAAATGAGAAAAAATGTGATAATTAAACATTCTAGTTTGGCAATCAAAGTTCTTAGAACCATGCTGAGTGTCAACAGTTACAAGTTCTTTTGGACTGATATTGCAGCTTCCATCTCTGTGGAAACAGCTGTCATTATAGGCATTGTATTGAATCATGAAAGGAAGAAATGAACTCTGAAGAAAGATTGATTCTTTCTCTGGAAAACTGCAGACCTTTCCTTTTCTCCAAACTGACTTAAACTAGCAAAAACACAATTAGCTCAAAAAAGATCCCATTTTTTTAATTAAATCTTGCATTTCACATAACACCAGACTGACGCCTCACCACGAGGTCTGCAATGCCAGAAAAGAGGTCCGTTGGCTTTTCCAAGCAAAAACAAAATGCACTTCCAAATGACACTTATACCTCCTTTCCACCATATAAAACATATGTTCTCATCTCTATTAAGAACATTCAGATTAACCTATTATGTTAATGGGAAACATTTATGCAGGCCTTGCACCCCAAAGACCTTTACTTTTACAGTTAGCCTGAACTATTTTCCAGGGTAGACATGAGATACATTATTCTTCTTTCCCACATAAGTCGCTACATATGTAAAACATCACCGGAGGTTCCTTCCTTTCTTCAAGCTGACTTTCCCTGCCTCTCCACATTAGTTTGGCTATTCCAGCACTTCTAAAGCACTCCATATGTTGATGAATAAACCGTCATTTCCCACTTGTAATGAGATTACTCAGTCCTGGGAGCAGATTTATTAGCTACAGTTATTTAATGTCTAATCACAGCCTTACTTTCCATAAAGAAAATGAACAGGCATAGATTTCATTTGAGAGCTTGGGGTCCTAAATATTTGGGTTACATCTATGTATACTTTGTTATTTGGAAGGAAAGCAAAAGGAAACAATAAAAGGCAGAGGCGGAAGGCTTTTTACAAACCTAGGCTAATAAATATGAAAAGTCTGTCAATAGACTTTCTGCACATGCTTTAGAGTTTTTACACAGGCTGAATACACCTTCACCATATATTCATCCAGCAACGACGTCATCTGTTATGAATAAATGATGGGTGGGAACAGAAAAATGCAATGGAGGGCATATGCTACAACAGTGGAATAAACAGGCCTTGTAGTAACTGTGTGGTGAGAGAGAGACTTTGTGTGAGGTAGAAACCACATTTCTACCAGATGGCATGGGCAGCTGTCCTGGAGGAGAAGGGATATGATGGGGTCCAGCTGTAACTCTTACTCTCCCAAATATCACTCTGATCCCAGAACCATGCAAGAGAGAGTTTTTGGGAAACTAAAATTCAGGTCGTCTTCCTCCTTTCCTACCCATCCTCCACGGTGAAATTCAGAAGGAAGATCCAGTCAGAAACTTCATCTACAAGGGAAGCTCCAGATGTAGCCTAAGGAGGGTTCTTTGAGCATTTGGAGAACTTCCTACCTAGGGGAGATTTGGACCTGTAATTACCATGCGCTGACTCACCTCCATCTAAGCCATAGCTGCCTCTCCTACTGCCTTCTCCCCTTACCTTGTTTCGTTATCCCCTGTTCCTTTCAATGTCCCCTTTCTCCTTATCTTTCCTTCTACTTAGTGTTTTCCTCTAAAGTATCGCCCCTCTCCCTGACGCTACCACCAGCCTGAGGTCTGCTGCCACTCCAGGGGTCATGTTTGTGGTGTCAAACCCATTCATGACTCTATCTATCTTGCCTGTTTAAAGTAGATGCCTTTTGCAGCAAGCTGCAGCTGTGATTCTTCCAGTGCTGCCTTCTAGGTTGATGCTAATGTACAGCCATTCTCTGTTGCTAACACATAAATAAACAAGGAATCAGTAAACAAGAAATCAATCTTTTTTCAGTTCAGAGTCCCCTTGGGTGTCTTATTGTATGGTTAGTGCAGTTAGATGTGATGAAATAATAGAAAAGATAATTTTCCAAGCATATTTCTTAATGTGGGAGTTCACTTTCCACTGTTTCCCTTCTCTTAATAAATTTGTTGTTGCAGGTTTTTGGAATTAGTACTAAAAGTTATCATTTAGTTCAGAATCTCGTACTGGTTGGGAAGAAGTAGTATATTTGAATATAGGCAAATGAACTGTAAATATTTTTTAACCATGGAAACCTTGGTTTGGTGATGACTTCACTCCTACAGAACAGTCTAGTGATCTTCTCAGTTTTCAAGGGAGGGATATATTAACCAAAAGATCCAGGCAATGCTACTGGGATTTATAGGGCTCACTGGCTGGGACCTCTCTCACACAATGCCTCTGTTGCCAAGTTACATGAGAAAAGCAGTGTAGTGCTACACTGCTAAAATAGCATAAAATTGTAGTGCCTGGTGTATTTGATACTATCACTTTGATTCAATACCTTAGTATATTTGAGATTAGAACTAGGAATTGAAATGGAGAAAATAGACAGTTCTGGGCACTCTACCAGACCCCAACAAATAGCACATTTTTGTTTTCCAAATAAAGGCCAGACCCCCAATTCAGCATAGGTGAAGAACGTTTGGAAGAGAGGTGCTTTTATGCATCTTAGGAATCAGAGAATCCTCAAGCCTGCTCTATTGTGGATGCCTGCAGCACTGTCCTACCCTAGGTTCAAACCTGCAGTTTTCTGAGAAGTGGGGACTTCCAGAGACCTCTGGCAATTTTCAGTCTCTACCCAGACCTGGGCAAAGATGCAGAACATGGCATAAGTATTCTACTTCTGGACTATGAGATGCTTATAAGTTGAGTGCTTAATGTGGATTTGGCAATGCAGTACCTGCAAGTACCATGTATTGTATACCTTTTTGTGGGCACTTTACTGCACAAAAGTTGCTAAGCATACAGTAGGAACAGTGGATGCACTGAAATTGTATCTAATTATGGCAAAACTTTAATTAATCTGCAGTTGTCAACAACCAGGACACTAAATATTAATTACTCCAAGGCATTTGATGTGAAAACAAAATTAGCCTAGGTCAACCAAAAACACTACTGCCCTGTAGCAAGAGGAACTGGAGGTGATGTGCATTCATTCAGGGTTCCTTTCTTCCCTTTTAAGCTTTACTCAAACTTTTCTCACCAAAATCTCTGGCATCTTTCTCTTAGTGGACCTCTGCTCAATCACATCATGCTTGTTATTCCTGCTTTCTTAATCCCTCTAAACCAGACTCTCCCCTTCTTTTATCATTCCCCTCGCTTGCCTATGTTCTCCCTCCTATTAATCTTCTGACCCAGTTGCTATCCTTCAGAAGTACTCCCTTGTTTCCATTTTCCTCTCTTATGGCTCTTTTATTCTTATCCTTAGTTATATATATCCTTATCCTTAGCGATATGAAATTATCATGTCACTACTTAGTGATATTATTGTATTTCTTATTTGAGTTGTGGTACAATTGTACCACAACTGTACTTGGTGCCTTGATCACAGGTCTTGAAACATTAATATAGGCCCTGTGCAAATATCCCAAGATGATTCCTACTCCAAGGAATGTAAAAGTGTAAGAAAAGAGACAACACTGGAAAGTAAGACGAAGGGGGGAGGAAGGAAGGAAGGAAGGAAGGAAGGAAGGAAGGAAGGAAGGAAGGAA
>NW_008795909.1:1324925-1450781 GCF_000699145.1 Aptenodytes forsteri | reverse complement strand
GGAGGGAGGGAGGGAGGGAGGAAGGAGGGAGGGAAGAAAAGAAGGACCGAGAGCACAAAAACTGTAGTGCCACATTGCTTTATTCACTTATCACTATCTCTTCATATTAAAGGATTGCTAGCATCTTAAATAATGGAATCTGAGTTCCTTGATTTTCCCACATATCTTCTTGTTTTGAGAGTCTCACAACTTCTGAAAATCCCAAACTACAGCAATCAACTTTAACATGTTACTTTCTTCCAAAAGCCAGACTGTGACCAGATTGTCCCTAGATAGCATCTGTGGCCAAATTCTTCTGCTTCCAGCATGTTAAACCTAAATGTAATGTAATTCATATAATTACTTTTAGTTACATACTCCAACCATCACCTGGGAAATAAACATAGTATCTCTCAAATCTCACATATCCTTACTTAAAATAATTTTCCCTGTAGAAACGTGTCCACTTTCAGGGTGTGAATTGTTGCTAACATTTAAAAACTAATGAGAAAACTGCTGAAAATTATCCTGCAGCTGTGGCTGAGAAATTTGGTTTTCATACATGTGGACATGGCAGATGGGAATTCCAGAGATTTCTGAAAACAAAATTTGAGGTTTGAATGACAGATGGTTTGTGCATTAATGCAAAGAACATGGGCTAAACTGAGTGGCATGTATGCTTTTTTGATTAAATTGGAATATCAGCGGCTGTAGGATACATTCTTGGTTTTGCTTTGAGAAAAGAGGGTTATCTTCTTCTTTTAATTAGCAGTGACAGCACGTAGAGAGCACTGAAGAGATTTGCTCTGTGCCAAAAATCTTCATAGGGCACACAGGGTCTGCACTTTGAGGAATTTAAACAGAAATGGATAGTGTTAAGGGCAAAGTTTACTAAGGGAACAAGACTATAGGTTCATGAGATGGTGGCTACAGCTGCAAAACCAACGTGGGAAGTTCCCACCCCTTGTGTACTGCCTTTGGTCATTGATTCCTCTCCTGTGCTATCTCCTCAGTTGTAGAGTTACAACTGGTCATAGTGTCAAGCTGTCAAATAGCTCACTGAAACTACCACGAATAGCTTCTCAGAAAAGGTCAAGTTTAATTAATTAATTAATTAATTAATTCTTCACTCTGATTATATCAGTGGTCTTGGGGGTGCAGAGAAGTGAATGCAGGGGACACACACCAGTTTTCCTGTCATGGCCAGCACCCTATCTGACTATAATTATAAAAAATCCACCAAACAACATACAGAAGTTGCTTAGGTACCTCAGAATGTGCTTTGTGCAAAGACATCCTTGGCTGGAATGACTTCTCAAAATTTAGCTCATGCCAAAACTCAACTGTCACTTAAAAAAAGGTCTTCCAGTATCTGTGGAAAACCCAGCCTGGTAGGTATGCTCCGAGCAAACCTGAGAGGTATTACTGAGTCCAACAAGAAGTTAGAAGAAGTTAGGCCTTTTGTTGTTGTTGTTATTTTTGGGTTTTTTTTGGCAACCATGAAGTGGGAGACTTAGATTTATGCTCTTCAGTTTGATGGGATTCAAGATTACCTACCCTGCTTAAAGCTTTGCCCAAGCAGAAAGACTGAGTTGGAGCTACTCTTGCTTTTCGGTAAACCATTTTTAGTGGGTTGGGGAAGCTATGAGGGATCTGAGATCTCAGTGAGTGCAAGTACCACTGAGAAGATCACTCACCATCTCAGGGAGATGGGGTCCATCTTCTGCATCTCTATGTTAAAAGTGTACAGTCAGCTCCTGGATGCTAAATAGAAACCAGTATCTGCTCCACACCTAGGTTAGTGTCCTCACTGCCACCCCCAAAGAACTGGTAGGGACCACATTACTACTTCTGTAACAGTACATCATGCTAGGCTGAGTTGGGGAATCTGGTAACATCCCAGGAACGAATGTCAGTTGACTATTATTTAAGATGCATACTATAAACTACAGTAATAGAATAATTAGAATTCTGTATGTCTAATAGTTTCTTATATCTGAACTAAGCAGCTTAAATATTTCAGTTTTATAAGAGGGATTCTTTGACAAACTTATTTGTTGGAATTCCTATGTCAGGTATTTTTTACAAAAATTTTACTTCTGCATATAGTTTTGAAAGACTTGAGAAGGCTTTTGGCTTGGCATTTTTTCCTCTACCCTACTGCTTGCAAAGATAGTTTGAAGTAGGTTTTAAAATGTAATTATTTAAATGTCATTCAATAGTGTAAGCAGTGTGCCTGGATACCTGTGGCTATGTAGTCACACAGCACACAAGGGAGAAAAAAAGAAACCATGGTAACAATGTTACTCAGAAATAACACAGATTGGAATAATCAGGTTAGGATGGAAAAGTAGTGCAGAAATTATGCAATTTATAGATAAGCTAGTATACTATGTGCCAGCAGGAACCTTTGCCCAAATCTGTGCAGATATGTGTGGCTACTATCTTTATGACTAGCAAAACCCTTTGACAAGAGGCACTAAAAAAGGAAAAAAAATTCTAGTATTATATTAATTACAGTAAGAATAATGTCCTCATATTTGCTGTACTTAATCCTTATAGAAAAGTTCATTTTTGGATACTTGGAAATAAATTTCAAAATTATTCTTCTGATAGAAAGACAGTACATCAAGACTGGACATTTTTTCAGACATTGGAATTTTAAAGCAATATTTGAAACCTAAACTAGTGATTTTAGAGAACTGTTTTTGGTAGAATACATTAAGAAAGAGGTTAGTAAATGCAAGAAGACTGAATACTGTTGAGCAAACTAATACCCGCTCCTTCAATCCATTTAGCAAGAATGGCACTTCTAGCTGACAGGAGAGGATATGGTACTTGGTGGTATAATAAGTTGTAAATTAATTAAAAATACAAGAAGTAAATTAATAATGAATGTGTGATTGTCTGCCTGTTTATGAATCTTTTCCTCATTTTCTCTCCTCTGTTTTTCCCAGTTCCTGTACACTCCCCAGCACCATTGTTTGGAAACATTTTAATGGGATTTTAAAGACAGAATAAAGGTCTCTGAAATACAACGCTCTTCACATGACAAATGTTTTTCAAGCACAGCTCTGGTAATTGTTTTCATACTGGTGTGTGTGAAAGAGGGCAGTAGATACGATTCCTCTTATGCTCCTGGAGAAATGAGACAAGAGAGGTAGAGACTGCATTTTCAGAGGGGGTTATTTATGCTTTATTATTTACAGATGCTTTTGCTTAATTTGATAATCCTTCTCGCTTAACCATGTAACATCCACAAGTCTTGTGAAGTCAGCTGGTAACAATAAGAGCTTAGCACCTTGGAAATTCTTGTCTTTGAGTATCTAACAACTATCCACATTTAATACAATTTTTGAGTATGGGGCTGTGAGGCTTAGCATAATGCAACAGAGGGCTTCTGGTGCCTTCAGAGGACACACTTCTCCACTAACAGCTCTCCTCATTTCTTCACACCTTTGGAGTGTGGCACTCTGCCACGTAGCAGCCACTTCATTCTTCTCTTCCTCCTCTTCCTCCTCCTCCTCCTCCTCCTCCTCCTCCTCCTCTTCATGTCATATTAACAGGTTCCTGACTTGGGTCGAGGGTCAACAATTTGTTTCTGTGTCAGTGACTTGCTCCATTCTGCCACCAATGTCCCTTCCTACTTAGAACAAGGGTTTTAATATAGTGAGTTCAAATTCAGGCTTAAGAAGAATAAATTTTGCTGGTTTGAGACCAAATAAATAGGAATTCCTAAGTAAATAGGAATTCCCAAGTAAATAGGACTTCCTCAGTTATCAGTTTCTGCCTTTATACTAAGTTTTTTTTCTTATTCTCTTTTGATATGTTAGCCTTTATTTTTCATTTGTTTTCCACCAAAAACCTCCTTCCTTTCAAGAACTTGCAGTTCAGCAACTGTATATAAGCAAACAGTAGATGAGAGGGAGTGCCTAAAACCAGCAGCAGACACCTCCCTCTTTGTCTTCAGTATAAAAACCTCTGCAAACCCAGCTTTCTGATGGTAGTGCAGCATCTGAACCACAGTGCTCTTCAGCTTTTTTAAGAGTTGAAATGCTGTATAAGTAGTGAGAACAGCATATTTTTCCTTTGGCTTTGGATAATACTGGATTTACAAAGAACTTGTGCCTATGCTGCTGTCTTTACTGGAAATTCTGCCTTCATATCTACTGACTGGCTTGAGATCTGACTACTAATATGCAGAAATCAGCTGAAAGTTCCATTTGAAGCAAACTTTTTGTCTAAAGATATCATGTTACTCCTTAGAGAGTGTTTTCTCATATGTTCTTCAAATTACAGCTGCTCAGACAATCCTCTGACATCCAAGTCATTCAAAACAATGAATATTGTACTCACGCTATTGAGGCACAAAATGTCTTTATACTTCATCAGGAAATATTTTAAACCAAGAAACAGACAGGCAGAACATTCATAATTAAGGCTGCCAATTTGTCCTCAGTTCACATATTTTTTAAACAAAATACTATATCGTTTTTCTGAAAAGAAAAAGAAAATGTGCAATTAGATATGAAGCCTGAGATAGCTGCAAAGGAAACCAAAGTTGACTCTTCTGGAATGGTGGGTTAGGGGGTTTATACAGTGGTTGTCACTGCTGCCGGCATTCCCCTCCTCCCGCAGACTCAAAAGTGCCATTGGCCTTACTCTGAAAGAAACACTTCTGCTGTGACAAAAGTTTTTTTAATAACTTTTGTTTTGCCACAGGAATGCGACTTCACTCTCCTTTTGAGCAACAAACTCAGTCTCTTAGATTTGGGCAGTAGTGCTATTATCTTCACTCCTTTCTTGGTAAGGAAGAAATTGAACTTCTGATCACTATACTCATTTGGAACGTAACACAAAACCAAGAACTGTTTCACTACATTAACTACTATTAATGCTCCTCCTTACCTGAAATAAGGAAAAAATGTTGGCCTTAAAGAGGCAATATTCATCTGAAGTCTACTCAACTTCAAGAAGTCAAAGTAAGTTTCAGTCCCCTTCCATTTTTGATAGCTTTGCAATTTTTAATTTCTTGTTTCTCTTCTCCTATAGTTGAAAAATGAAACTATCCCATTTCCCATAGCAACACAAAACAATGGAAAGCTGTCTGTGCATACATTGGAAAACATGAAATGATAAAATTTTGTGTTTAATGACAGAGAACTCTGAATCACTAATCAGTTTCAAAAGTGTTTGTCATAAACGATGAAATAGCTCACTTCCTGTGGCACCAGGCCTAAAAATGACAAAATGGGGCAGACCCCTACACCCATGGAGAGGCCAAGGTCCCCTGCTGATACCCGCATACGCAAAACAACCCCCTACTGGAAAAGAGGACAATGGAACATCTCCATACTTCTGGCTTCAATTTAAATTCAGTTTTTTTCTTGTTGTACAATTTCCTGACTGCAGTTATATTTATATTTATACTCTCTCATGCATAAATTGCATTATTCTGCTAAATGTTTAAGCAACTGTCAAAGCACTAGTTGTCTTTTATGACTCTCTATAGTAGAGAGGAGTAAAACTGCCCTTCATTCGCTTTCTGTTCATAGTTCCCAATTTTTTAGCCTCACTTTTAGATTGTCAGCTGTCTGTTCTCTGATTAGTTTTAAGGGAGCATACAGAATGCTAGTATAATTTTAGTTAGTAAACCCAAACAATGTTTAGTAAACTCAAACACTTTCCTTTTGTGTCTATTTACAAATGATGTTCATGCAGGTTCAGTAGGATTAGCAGCAAAACGTTTCCAAAGGAAGTTTGTAAAGATAGCATATTTGCAGTGCTAAAGGTGTTAAGCCAGGCATCTTACTGTCCATAAGATTTATCAGCAAAAATTGTGCAGGCATATTATATATTTCATGAAACCATTAATGGTTTGCAGCCTTCCATTTGGCTTTCCACATTCTTTGGATTTTAATTTTTCGGATGGCCTATGGAAGTAGGCTATCATGGCTGTAAAAAAGCAGTTGGCACCTAATAAAAATGAATACAAAAACTTCCAAATTGACTGTTCCTAATTGCCCAGAAAGTGTGAATTAGGCTCTAATCCTTTGGGTACTTAGCTTGCACTTTACTGCACATGTGAAGGAAGGGACCCCAGAGAGCGCGGGATAGTGGCTCAGACCCCTGGCCATGCTCTGTGCCACAAGTGGCCGCCCGCCATCACAGCTGCGGGTGCAGCAGCTTCACTTCATCCGCCTTCTGCAGGCACAGCCTTGGTTCAGGCAACCTCAGGCAGCCTCGCACACCCCGCAGATGAATGCACCCCTGCATGTTCTGCCGAGGGGTGCCCTGGCACAGGGCATCGGCACTGCTCCCAGGAGCAACCCCCCAGCTGAGCCTCGGACCAGACTTCTTCATTCACTCTTGGCACAGCCAGGAAATCCAGTTTTTTGGGAGACCCCTGGTTCTTACCTTTTCAACTTTCATCATTTTCCCAAGACTTTGAAAGAAACTGGGGGAAAAAAATTGTGAGTGGCCAAATTTTGCCAAAAATAAAATGCCTCTAGTAATAAGATACACTTTGACAGTTCATATCTGTACCAGCAGTACACAGCTGGAGTATTTATATGTTAAAGATCTGGATATAAATTCAATTCTTCACTCAGAGCACGTTTTTTAAACCAACACTGATGTGGTCACAGTAGTCTGAAGAATGATTCAACAGCTCTTAAGTAAAATAAAGAGAAACCATCCATTCAATGGTGTACTCAGCTGCTAGGAAATCATCGGTAAACCCCAGGAAAATGCCCTAATTATCAGATTTGAACAGGTTTCCATTGTGTGAAGCAGTCCAGACTTACATAGGACTAACAACAGTACAAACACAGGATAGAAAGCAAATGGCTGAGTACTAATTCTGCAGGAAAGAATCTTGGCATGAGTCAGCTATGTCATGCTATAGGAGAAAAGGAAAAAAAAAAAAAAAAGAAAAAATATGTATACTGTGGTACGTATACAGGAATACTTCCTGTGAGATATACAAAATAATTTTTATAACCTACAGATATAGTCAGCATTGGGAGAGCATCAGCTGGAGTCCAGTTTGGGGCACTGCATTTTAGTAAAGATGTGGACCCATGGAAAAAGCCAGAAGACAACACTGAGAAAGATCGGAGGACAAGAAATCACAGTCTGTGAGGAAACACAGACAGAACTGGGGGCTAGAAAAGAAAGAGCTGCGCAGAAAAAGGGCTATAAACTACTGAGATTACAAAATGGACTATCTCGTCTCCTTTTCAGTGGTGGTAGAAGAGGAAGTGAAGGGCTTTGCTGCAGCATGAAAGCTTTGGGGTAGACTGTGGGAAAAAATCCTTTCCAGCTGTTGGGAAAGGTCACCTCGCTGCTGCTGTCGCTGACAGCCCTAAGTGCCCTGGGCTTGGCGAAGGTGTCTCGGGAGGGACACAGCTACAGCCCGCCCCGTCCTTCAGCTCCAGGTGGGAACGTCTGTCTTTGCATCCCTCCCAGCTGCAGGTTTCTTCATAGAAGAGAAACTGGGGTTCTTACCCATAAGCCAGGAATCACTGCACAAAAGACATACATGGTTAGTAAGTGATGATGCTTGTTTGTTTAGGAAATAACATCAGAGAGTCAGGTATAAAGAATATTTTCCTATTTTTTTCATAGTTGGGAGTTCTGGGATATGTTTTGATGCCTGGAACAGAAAGGTTCTATGAGGTTGTTACAGGCCCTGTAACTTCTTGGCCCCTTCTCATTTTTTACTGTTGGCTATTGCGCTCAGGAAGCAGACTTCAAGAGTTTGGTCCAGCAGGTTTGTTTAGTAATGAGCAAAACAGTACTGAGTTAAGAGTTCAGACAATATATCTAATAATAGGTGGTTTATGTTTTAGCTATTTCTTTTATTGGAGAAGAAAATTATTCCCTGCTAACAATTTCAATTCCGTATTACATCCATAGTTCTTAGATGTATCTACAAGGTGTATCAAGAAATATGAATGTACATGTCAAGACCAGTATGTTACCTAATATTTACAGTTAGTGGGTTGACTAATATTTATGACCATCTTATAATGTATAATTTTAACCCAGAATAATGCAAGTAATGTTATCTGTAGGATCCTAGAGATTGCTTGTCTCCATGAATCATATCCAAAATCTCAAACAGCTGTAAGAACATTCAGAAAATGTAAAGTTGTCCCTAAGAACAGAGTGAGCACCTGCCTATGGAAATCTTTATATGAAAATGTGTGAGTTGGAAATTTCACACACCAACTGGAAGTAGAGAGTTCTGAGTTATCGCTACATTTTGGTGTGTGTGAGGGCAAAATATTTTCAAGTATTCAAACAAGTTGTAAATTACATTCCTTTTGGTTTCTGTATTTATTTTTACTGAACTTATGTACACATGGAAGTTGTTTCAAATGAATATCTGAATGTTACCTCCAATAATTTCTCAGCCCTTTGCTCAAAAGAAATTACAACAAATGTCAGTGTAATTTAAAATCATTGACAGTGAACAATTCAAAGGCAGAAATGGTCCATTTTTGAAAGACAAGTTATTTGCCAGGAATAAGTTGCTCGAGTTCAGTGATTTTTGTTGTTTTCTAGTTGCTGCTTTTGTCAACATCCCTGTACTTTCATGAGTGCTGGTAAGTGCAAACTAATGCCATCTTTTGAAAAGATCACATGGATGGAACATAAAAATCGGTCTTTCAAATGTCACTTAGATACATATCATTTTAATATTAAGATTTGTACCATAGCTCCTAGAGACCTGAAATGACAGATAAACCTTATTTTCTTGTTACTAGATAAATGCCTGATAAGAAACACTTGTAGTCAAAGAATCAAAAGCTTTACCACATCAAACTTTCTATTGTTTCAACTTTTCAGATGGCAGAAATATGTTTTCTGGCATATAAAACTATTCTACTTGATACTTAGAAGTACTCTAAGTACATTAAAAAGCTATAAGTAATGATATTAGCAAAGAGAAATGCTGCCAAGAAGCCTGTGCATTCTGTCTGGCTAATACACTGAATGTTAATTCACTAGCAGCAGCTGGTACTCTGCCTACTCTGATACTCTGCATGTATATGGTAATAAAATAAAACTCAGCAGCAACTAACACATAGCAGTATATTACATGTTAGTTCCCAAATATCCCTACATGAAGAACGTCAGCCCAATCCCATGCCAAGGAAAGATAAAGTATTAGATACTGAGCTAGGAAATGCTAAATGGTTTCTTACCATTAGTGGAGAAATATGCAGTATGAACAAAGTCCATATTAGTGAAATTAGTGGTCCTTCTAAATGTGTTCTGCAGAAGTAAAATACAAACCTTTATTAAAGTGTATGTGAGCCAACACTTTTCCTTTTCAGTACGTGAAATATCTGGTTACTCTTCCCGTAATGTTTTATTCATACATGATTTCACAGTAGCTTAAATTTTCTAATACAATTCCCAAAACACATACTTGTGTCCAGATATGTGGTCTCATTTTAGAAGTGCTGAATTCCCACATCTCCCACTGAGCAAACACAACTGAGTTGGTGCACCAAATCAACCCATTTATTTATGGTCATATCCAACATCCACTGAAATTAAGGAAAAAAATAATTCCCTTGTGTGCAGTAAGATGAAGGAGTTTGCTAAGTCCTTTAACTTTAGGCACCCACTCAAACAGAAGTTTGTCAAAAGAACCTTTAAAATGTCTAAACAGAATTTGGTAAAAAAAATTTGGTTTTGGAGGAAAATGTTTATTTCTGATCATTGACGCTTATTTTGGAAAATGTGTTTCTAAGTGTTTTCTACCATAATGGTTGTTGAGAAAGAACAGTGGCAAAAACCTATATATTACAATATTTCTTATTCAGAATATCACACTGATATACTGAATATATATTCAGTATATCACACACATATTCTGTGTGATATAAGAAAAAAATTTCTTATTTTTCAGTGTTCTGTCATAAGGTGAAAGAGGTGTAGCTGGAGAAAAATGAAAATACCCTTGAGTAAATGCACTATAATAATACTATTCAAACTGTTATCATATCTCAGCCTATTAATTCAGGCAGTTTTCTCATGGCCTCTCATATAATCTATTTATACTGTGTCTGTCTGAACAATATGTGACTAAGAATGGTATTTATTTTACTTTTACATCATACTGGGAAGCGTTCATTGCCCTCTTTTAAATAAGCATTTAGAACTTCCTGCTTCTTGTGAAGAAAAGAAGTTTTCTTTTAAATTATGTGAAAAGCTGAATGAATTTTGGGGAAAAAAAACCTCGCTTATTGAATAACTTGCTCCAAAGAGCAACATTATTTGTTAAATAAAGCAAATAAAAATTTGTTAAATAAAGGAAATAAATATTTGAGTAACAAACTTTATGGAAGAAACCACACAGTGCATATCTAGTAAACAGTTTTGCCTACTAATTTATGAATGCCCGTGAGCCTTGTGCTTCCCTCTGGGCCCATCCTAGATAAGTTACACAAGCTTTCTGACATGCCTGTGACAGCCTTTACTCTTCTGCCCTTATCATACTCTGCGTAATCCTAGAACTACACCAGGGCAGCCCAGCTGCAATATTCAGGTAAAGCCCTGTCTGGCAGTGGTCAGTGAGCAGCCAGATTGCTTTCAGTGGCCTCTGTGTGACATACAAGCTTGAAAGGAGTCTAGTGCTTAATGGTATTATTCCAGTGTTCAATCCACTCTACCTGTCATTTAGAAATTTAAAAAAAAAACCCACCTTTTAAATTGAGAAACTTTGAACATAGAATTTGCCTTGTAACAATACAGGTTCCTTTTTCTAGAAGTGACTGAAGAAATTTCTCAGCATGAGAGAAAGTAGAAAGAAGTATAACCCTGTGGGAGTGTTCAAGCGTACATATTTCTTAAGTCTCATTGGTGAATAATGGGAAAAGATGTCAGAAAAATATATGTGCTAGGGGAGAAAAACTTTAAGTGATTCAGTCTGGCGAGCAATAGGCGTAGCTTGAATTTTAATCCTTCTCCATCTAGCACTCTCCTTCCCCCTTTTTCTGTCTTTTTTTTTTTATTTTCCCATTTAATTAATTTAATACTTTTATTTATTCACATTCCAACTTACACGAGTGATGTATTTTTTCCACAAGAGATTCTCATTCCCAGATACCACTTATTATTTATAACACTATGTGCTAGAACATAAACTTTTCAGATATTCAAGGGATACACTTTTTTGCATACTGGAATGTCTTACATTTAGTCGCATTTAATACAAAATAAAATGAATATAAATATTTTGCCTTTTCCATATGCACCCTCCAAGAATGGCTTTCACAAGGAAATATCTGGATTGCAAATGGTCTCTTCAGTGCCAGAAACAACTCTGCTGTCTCTATATGACTCTACAGCCCTGTTGAACTGCAATTTTAAACTTGCCTGGCTATTCTTTCATGTCTACAAATCACATCATTGTGTGTCCCTGTGTTAATATGTTCCCTCAGTAACTGGTTCATGTGAAATGTGTTGCTATAAAATTTGCTTCAACATTTTTATTGTACCAGTGAAGAGGAAAACCCAGGCTCAATGGCATTGCAAATTTACTCCATAATTTCTTACCTCAGACACATATGAAAAGATAGGAATCTTTTTTTTGGACCAAATTAAACAAACCACAAGATTTCTCTGAAGTAATATGTACTTCCCATGAAATATTTACAAATGATCTCTGCAAGGGTAAAAAGAACTAAATTGGTCCAATTTAAAAGACTGCTGTAAACCTGGTTATAGGAGGTTGAACATAGCCTTATATTAAATTTTAATCTGCAATATTTACACCAGGCAAACTGAAGAAATCCAAGTCTGCAATACCTCAAAGAAAACAGTAATTTTTTGCACGATTTTTTTTTGCACAGTCTCAGAAAGATTTGCTACTCCAGGCAGTTGAAGTAGATGTCCAGTTTCATTCATTCTCTGTTAAATGAAGAACAGTGTTCAGAAATAACATCCAGATTATATGTATATTTTTGTTGCTGATCTCTTACTCTGCCTCCAAGACACAATGGAGTTTGGCTCCAATCTAATCAGAGCTGGTTCTGCTTGAGTTGATTGATGTGCCCACACAATCAAAGCACAAAAATAGACAAAAACAACTGAAATAAAATGTTACTACCCCTAGTTTTAGGATAGTTTTCAGAGCTTTGGCACTGATATTCACTGTCAACCCTGAAGAGGGTATTTAGACATTAGCCTTTCAACAGCTGAACTCAGGTTTATTGATTCAGCCAATCCTGAAGTCTACAGAAAAGCCGGGAATTCAAGGTGGTCACTTTTTATACTGTTTTAACCAGAAGACAATGCGTCAACTCTTCTTTCTTGTTTCAGAAAATGTAGTCACCTTTGTTTTTAGAGAAGCCATTCATTTTGATTTGTGAATGATTTTGTTGGATAATGAAGCAGGAGAATTATCCACTGGATGTAGATCTTGTTTCATTACTTAAGTCAGGTAGTTAAAGACTGTGAGGGAAGGCCAGGCATTCAAATAATCCATATCACAATTCTTTAAAATGTGATTATAATGCCACTAAGATGTAAAAATCATTGGCAAGCTCAAGAATATTTTTCATAGAAAGTCAGTGTCCTCATTCTTCCACAAAAGGGGAAACAAAGCTACAAGATGTGATAAAGTAATCTGAGATAATTTGTAATTTTCACATGGTAGGTGGTACGGTGACTTTGAATTGGATATGAAGGTGGAGGTTTGCTCTTTTTCATATATTTTGAAGACATGTAAGAGGACATAACACCATGACAAAGATTCATTCAAAAAAAGGGCTGTTTGTCCAAAATCAGGTTTTCCTTTCAATTTGTTATGGCTAAAAATAAGAAGAGGTTTAATCACTTTCAAGGAAAATGTAACTAGACCAAAAGTCAATCCTTTTGAAAATTCTTTGCTGTCAATAAATACCTCCACAGAGATAAAAACACAAGTCTCTCTAGTGTAGGAGACAAGGCACAGAGGGTGATTGCTCCACTCTTCTAGGCTCTGGAGAAACTCATATATACTGTTAGGTACCCCATTTTAAGATTAAATTCAGAGAATCTGTGGAAGAATAAATGAATCATCAGAGGACTGGGAAAAAAAGTGTAGCAAGAGAAATGGTTAGAGGATCAGCAGTTGGTCACAGAAGTCTTAGGAAGGAAATGATGGCACTCTTCAAGTATGCAAAAGGTTGCTATGAAGAAGACTGTGATGAGTTGTCCCACAAGAAGTAGAACAAAGAGTAATTGGCTTAATTTGCAGCAGAGACTCATGTTTGATATTGGGAAAGCTTTAATAACCATCAGTAGAGCTGAGTAACAGGATCCAGTGCCGGGGAGTGGAGCCCTCCTGGATCTGCCTGGGCACAGGGAACAGAAATAGCCACAGGGGGAGAATCAGCACCTCTGAGAGGTGTTTTACTTGATGCCGCTTCACAGCAGGAAGACGGACTAAATGGTCTCCTTTGTTCTGTCTCCTACATTGCTATTATTAGTGTGATTTTCACGCTGCACTTTGTCACAAGCTTGCAGTGGAATACCACTACTGAGAAAAATGTGTGCCGGAGCTTCTGCTTCACAGATGTAGCATGCAGTTTATATACTATAAAGTGCTGCTGGGTTACCAGCTCAAAAGCATATCAGCTTCGAAAGGGTGTTTGTCACACTTGTGTCTACAGTTTTTACAGACCCACAACCCATGACACTCATGAAATTAGTTGTGTTAGCTTACCTTAGATAGAATATACTTTTTTTCTGGAAATTAATGAACACTGAAGGAAACCACGCCATTATGCTTGGTAACCCTGTAAACACTATGTCATATTTACTATGTAATATATAGCTGGTTAATGAGTAATGTACATTTAAATAAAAAGAGATGTGGGTCTCCAGCTTACAGTAACTCTTACTGAAAAATCTTATTGAGGAATAAAATAAATATGCTTTTATAGAAATGACTCAAAACCCAAGAGAACCAAATAATGAATGAGATTCTTTCAACAGAAATTTTACATGGAACAGGATGTAGTACAGAGCTCTATAGTAGAGAATATAATTTTCTGTTAATTTTCCATTTGATTGTGTTGGCTGTTTTAAAAATACTATACAAAACCAATTTTGTTTCCTGTTAAATACTTTTGGACTTTTTCATACAAACAATTCAGACAACCAGATTTCCTATCTGATGATTTTGGATCTTTGTCTCTTCAAAGACATGGAAGACTATAAAGACAAGCAAAAGGATACTCTGGTAAAATAATTTAATTCTTAAGCTTCTAAATAAAAATATGTGTGGATATAAAGCCATTGCTCACGATGATAGAGAATATCCTTGTGTCCAGTTACTGCCTATATTGAGTACACTGTTCTCCAAAAGCAAAGAGACTGGAAGACTTACGAAACTGTTGCACAATTTTCTGTGCCTTATGTAATCATGAGTTGATGGGTGTTGGACTACCTCTTAGACTTCAGAAAAGCTAACACAGAAATCCAAAATTCAGTAAGCAGTAGATCTAAACCAAAATCAAGCTTTTACACTTAAGATAAGCCTGGGAAGTCTGGGCAAAGGGCACATTGTAGGTCAGAGATTGGTAAAGCTGTTGCATATGTCACATCAGTCACTTCTGTTCAGCTTTATACAAACAAAATGACACTAGGAAAAAAAGAGGGTAAAGTACTCTGGATATCTAGAAATGTCATATTTGATTAAGTCACATTTTGTACTAATTTGCTGTATAATTTCCAGCTGCCCTGACTCAAGAGTTTACAGTCATAGGAATCATAGGGTCATCACAGTATTTTTTACAGTCCCACTTAGCACCCAGCACACGGCTTATGTCTCCTCAGTATCAAACGGCACTTCCTTCTCCTTTAGAGTACAAAATGGCAAATCCCTAAGTGTACATCACTTTTTAACTGGCCAAGATGAAAATACACACTTAAACATTTGTTTTGGTGAAAAATGGGCATATGTAAAAGGCAAAATTGACATTTTTTTCAGAACAGGCCAAGCAATTCTCAGACTGTTAGGGAAACTAATTCAAGCTACAATAAATATTGTAGAAACTTTCATTATAAGGCAGTAATCTGACTCTGTTTTTCCTTGATGAAAGATATCTGACATTATTTTTAAAAGCTTCAGATCTGAAATACAAGAATGTGAATTTTTGTCTTCTACAGCCACCGATCTTTTATTATAAACAGAAGGTCATATTATGGTTTCATTTTTTAAAAATAAAATATCCTGAGGTATAATCTTATAAGAGAAGCCATAAAAAATAATATTCTCAGACAGGCTGAACCTTCTTTCAAGATTCAAAGAATATTTTTAAAACTATTAAAATCATTTTGCTGTCTCCAGCATATTTGGCAATTACATTTCATAAATTTTGTACTTTTTTAGTGCCACCAATTTTGTTCTCCTTTAATCTGAAACATACCATGATAAATTATCGATTCACTATTTGGAAAATAAACTATATGAAGAAGCTGCTTGCTTTGGGAAATACCACCAAACTCTGTCAATAAACACAAAATCTGAGAGGTTGTGGGGAGACTTGCAGGAAGGGGGGAGAATTTCAGTAGATGGTGGGAGCTCCATAACTCTCTACTAAATTCATATAAAATGGCCGGCCAGTAACATTTGTGGAGAGGAGTCAGAACATACTGAGAAATGAGGCTATGTAAAGTGGTGGCAAGGGATGCAATAGAGATCTACCCCCAGAGCAACAAGTTTTGTTGCCGTTATAGTTGAATACTTGAGCTCATCAGACTGGTCAGGCCATTGAGCCTCTCAGCCTGGCAATGTCATCTCCTGCATGTCCTGGTAATGCTTATAATGAAGGTTATAAGAGATCCCAATGACCTCAGGTGACTTCAAGTTTAGCGATTCAAGGCCACGGAACAAAATAAAAATGCGTTAAAGTAATCTTAACCCTAATTTGCCCCTGAAAGCCTGCTGTAATCCATAATCCAGAGGTTTATTCTGTTGGAGCTGTGGGAGTGCAACATCTTCGGGACCTGGAGAGAGAAGTGAGGTTGCAGAATGGACTCTTTGTAAACCATATATGTTTCTGTCCTGGATGTGCACTTGACAAATAGATTACGATCCTATTAGATAGGCACTTCAGACTAAATAGCAGGTGTCCTTTAGGCTAAAATATACCCTAAATTATAGCCCTAGTTGGATAGGTGAAAAAAACCCACAATAAAGCCACAAAAGTAAGACTTTTGTGAGGCCTGAAAGATTCTACAAAGTCCTCTAAATTATTAGAATTTTCTTGGATGTATTTTTAAAACCTGTTTTTCTCTCTTCTATCCTATAATTTGAAAAATAATTGTTTATTTTTGTGACTTAATTCCATTGCATCTTTTGCCAAATGTTTCTCATTTTAAATTGACACAAAAATGGCATTGCAGGCTGTGAACAGGTTACATACAGTGTGAACTTCTTCTCGGAGAGCTGAATTTTCTAATTGTGACTGAAAGATAGATAATTGCTCTTGCGGAGCTGTTTCAAACAATTTGGAGGAGACACAGGGTGCAGGAACACGGTGGAAGACCTTTAACAACATGACGAATGACTGTTCCAACCTGTCCAAGTCTCAAGATCCAATTTGAAGTGGTTTTGGTTTTATAAATGAAGAACAGTCTCTGAATAGATTTTTGCTTGCAAGCATATGTGTGGCTTCTTCAGAGGCAAGTTTTCCATCTTATTATAAAAAGCTGATGCATTAATTTTGAAACATCCTATTTAATTTTTACATGTAAGGCAAAATAACTCCATCCTGAAATTTAGTTGGTAGATTCAAACTAGTTCAATATACTGAGATTTTCAAAAGTGATTAGTTGGTGTGGGTGCCTGGCTGTTTTCTGTGTCCATCCTCCAGTGTGTTATGCAATACCTGATTTTCAAAAACTGCTCTTTGAATGTGTCTTCGAAAATCAGATCTACTAGAGATATTTTTGAAAACTGTTAGAAACTTTTCCAAATCTTGACTTAAATCTCTAAGGTTTTGGGTTCCTGGTATATTATGATAGATGAAGATGAGTCAAGAAATTCAGTGGCTAAATTTTGAAATGGCATAAATCACAGGATGTTGCAATTTCAATAAGATGGTATGAATTATGTCTCCTGGGGGTGTGTCCCAGCATGCTCGTAAATTCATCTATTATGTAAGCAGATCTAAAAAAAAAAAAAAACAAAAGCCCAAAAGTGGGACAAATAAATGCAAACCAAGAATACTGATAATCAAAATATAGCTTAACTTTTATTCAGTTGAAACACAATGGACGTGTGTTATCCTCTAAATTAAAACGTAGCTGGCCTTTTTGGAATAGAAGGTTGCTCCAGGAGCATGGTATGGAACAAAGAAGTAACTGAAAAACATGTTGTAAAGAAGGAAATAAAACAATGGATAATGTAGAAAAAGGATAGCCTTCATTTTTTCTGACTACCAATAGAGTAAACATTCCACTGTAATTCAATTGCTGAAGGAATTACAATCACATTAAAAGTTTTTACATGTAGAATTAAACTCTGTTTTGTTTAGAAAACCTCACTATGTTTTATCCAGGTTGACTATGGAAAATTACTGTTGAGGAACATCAGTGCAATTACTTGGTCACAGCAATCCTTTGAAGAACTTATTTAAAATAATAAAAGTAGAATATGCTTTAAATAGTAGTCAAAAGAAAGCCATATCTGGGTAATGGCAAGTTAAAGTGAATGACTCTTCAAATGCTTAATGAAGTGCAATGGATATTTTGAAGACTGTTCCCTGAACAATACTGTAACCTGGAAGTATTTAATGGCTGATGACCCTAATTCCAAGTGATCTTGAAAGTGGAAGAAATCTGATTCTATATCGATAGAAAAAGATTTTAAAAATATTCAAGACTTTTTTTTTTTAAAATTCTAAGCCGTGATAGTGTGAAAATGAATTTAAAAGCTTCCTACTGCCCTTTTTTATGAACTTCCATTTCGCCCTTCTTGAAGAGGCTTATATTCTACTTTTGCATGTCTTCAAATCAGGTAAAATTTGAGTACAGTGTGTAGTGTTCTCATAATCACTTCTCCATCCTGAATGCTAGATATCGTCTGTGCTATTTGGACTCTGCTCCCACATCATTATTTTTCTTTATTATGTTTTTAAATTGACTCAAATGCAGTGAGTTACTTCAAAGGTTCAAGATTTATGAAAAGCACATCCTTTTCATTTGAACCCCACAGGGCACACCCTGTTTAGACAGGGTTGATTCTCGTGTAACTCATCACCATCCACCTTAAGATTCTCAACAGTTCCACTCCATAGTGAGGTCACACAATCCAAACAAAACTGGCAAGTTTTGTGATGTCATTGCTTATATCTTCAAAGTCACCATTTTGTATGTTTAGCTGAAGTTAGATATTATTTATTTCTTCAGTAGATTGCCAACATACAAAAATGAGCATTTTAATACAGAGACACAGAAACAAACCCTAGTGTAAAGGTCCTTTTTTTCTATTCCACTCCTTTTTTCAGGACTTTCCTCAGTAATACAGTCACTAGCTCGCCCTGAAAAAGTTTACTCTCTGTGATGACTAAATAGGAAATCAAGGATGACCTGGATATTCACATGTTTTTCATAATCTGGGAATAGGCTGTTCAGAGCTGAACAGGATGTGTCTCATTTTGAATGCTGGTTCATAACCCCTGACTAACAGAGAACATGCATGGTTCCAACATGGTTCCAAATAGTTCCAACATTTGCATGAATTACTGTCATCCTTTTCTAGGGCATTGTGTAATCCAGCTGGGATAATGAGGCTTGTCCAGAGCATGATCTAAGGGCCATCAATATGACAATTAAGGTTTGGATTTTTCATCTGAACCTTGAAAATGGTTGGACTCCAACTCGAGATACAGAAAAATATAAAGAAAGGCCAAAATCTGATGAAACAGCTGCTCACTTGAAATTTCATCTCCTCTTACCGAAACTAATCCTCTCTGCTCTCCAGTCATCACTCCCTCTTTCATGGCCCACACTCCCAGAGTGACACTCTTTCCTCCCTCTTCCATAGAGAGTTGTAGCCTCCTGGTACCTTTGGTGAGGGGCATCTACCAGCACACTCTTTCCTTCATGTGAGATTTTCCAGAGGGCAGGAGACTGCTGACACTCACACAGACATCAGGCAGAAACAAAATGTAATGTTGTCTGTGACTGAAACACAGCAAATGGAGCACCTGAGTACTAATACAGAGGTGTATCAGTGTGTATGACAGCAAATGTTTTTGCATATGTTTTCTTCACCATTAATTAAAGGTGAAGAGGTAAAGTCAAAGTGAGGTTCTGGGGTCTTAAGTCCATGATCACTTTTACTTTTCTCTCACTCTTTGTTTCTAGGATGGCTAGGACCTGGGAGGACTCACAAAGTCTAGTTTTACCTATTTGCTGCATTTTTGAGGGAGGGAGATAACAGTGATCTCAAAATGTACGTCTACACTACAAAAGCGTGAGGAACAGTTAGGACAGGCTTCCTCCTCAAGGGTGGAAGTTAAGTTCAGAGCATTTGAAATCATAGTGAGTAGTAAGGCTACGCTGATATGTGGTT
This sequence comes from Aptenodytes forsteri, assembly GCF_000699145.1. Classification (NCBI taxonomy): domain Eukaryota; kingdom Metazoa; phylum Chordata; class Aves; order Sphenisciformes; family Spheniscidae; genus Aptenodytes; species Aptenodytes forsteri. The sequence goes on along the minus strand of NW_008795909.1, from coordinate 1,431,211 downwards.
AGGTCCTGCAGCTGCTGGATACACCTGGACAAAACGATTTGATTCAGGAGAGAATAGAAATGTCAGCAGAAAGGAAAGCCAGTGTCAAGTACAGGAGCAGATTGACCTTTCCAAAGAAAAGAGACCAAAGTAAAGGACATGATCACACATCGGATACTTCAGCTGAGGGTAATTTTAATTTGTTTCCTAGAATGACCTGTAGATCCCACAGACTCCTTTCAGAAGAGAGCAGGGAGTTGACCGTGAGGGGTACACAGTACATGCTCTTGCAGAGTGGGAAAGGGAGAGAAGGGAAGACAGACGGTGACAGAAGAGACTATTCCTCCAAAGAGAGCACTCCCTCTTTTGAAGTTTGGTTGCATTCTGTTCAAACAGTTATACAAGAAGAGCTTTCACCACAGCAGAAAAATAATGTTACTGGTAGCACACGTCCAAAATCCGATACATTGGTCCTTTTGATCTGTAGAAATGTCAAGAAGTTCAGGACTATAATTTCTGAGGTCACAGAACGCTGAAGGAAACTTTGATACTCAAAATATCCAGAAATTACATTTCTGTCTCTTTAGCTACCTTGTCAGGCTGTGCCTGGGTCAATATTTACCTGGATCAATGTTTACTAAGCTTGGGTCAATATTTACTGGCATTTTTAGTAGAGGAACTCCATTGCTACGGTAAAGAACAGTTTACTACAGGTGATTGAAAGAAATTATTAGGCATAGTGTAGAAAGGAGAGGAAAGACAGGCAGTAGTATATTAGAGAATGTGGAGGATGCCACACTAGGGAGCTAGTAAAGCCCAGGCGTGAGATACAAAGATAGAGGAGGTGGAAAGGGCCCCTGAGAGGCAGCCAAACAGAGGATCTGGTTTCCTCCCTTCTTGGTGGGGATTGGCACTTACCTAGCTGGTTCATGAGGACTTTGAGGCAGATTTGCCTGCCCCTCTTCCTTACCACAACAACACTAACCAGTCTTTGATCGTCAAAGCTGTGATCTATTAGAAGTCAGCCCAAGAAAAATGCCTTTTTTGTAGTGGAAAATTAGAATGAGGACGAACCTGAATCTCTGGGCCACCATGTTCCTGCAGGACAGATCCTGTCCTCCTGCTTTGGTTTTATTCCAGTAACATTCTGGATTGCAATAAATGCTACGCTTTTTTTCCCAGGCTCCCTAAAAAAAGCCTTTCTTTTCACCCCCAGGGGTAGGTTATGTCGGCTCCCCATTCTCCTGAGGAGCCTGCAACCTGTGCTGGCAGCGCTGGGTGCCTGCTGGACGTGCCTCTCTCCCAGCCCTGCCCCGTGCTCCAGGAGCTCTTCCCCCGGGGTATGTTTGCTCCTTCCAGGGCAGCTGCTCATCTCCTTCCTGCAGAGACTTCCACTGGACCCAGGCAGGTCAGTCAACAGCACGCAGGCAGGCTTCCTGTCTTCTCTCCCACCACTGCCCTTTGAAAGGTCCACAAAATAAGCTGTGGGCAAATGAAGCAGATGCTATCCATCAAAATTTAATAAAAAGACTGTTACATAAATAACATTAACATGCAGTTGCCTGTAACTTTCTGGGAATCAGTCTTTGGAGCAACATGTAGCCGTATAAGTTTGTTAAATTGCAGTAATAAAATCATATAGAAACCAAGATTGTTCTAATCATGATTTTTTTGTATTGACTAAGCCGTAGTCAAAGTAGGTCAGACTGGGAAGGAGAGCTTATCGATGCTAGGCCCTGTGTATGGTCATGGGCCTTAAAATTATATAATGACTTAATATTGTTGTTGGGTTTTTTTAAAAAAGTTGTTTATCTTCTGAGTGACGTAGCAGGGGGCAAAGAGTGGGGTTAAAGGAATACTTGTATCAGAAAGGATCCCACATTCCCATAAAAGCACACAAATGACTTAAAACAGTTAATAGGGTACTGCACCAATATTCAATCTTGTAAGTCCTCTCCCATTCAGTTGCTCAGTCCTCCACATACTCCACTTTGCATTTCAGGAGGGCTTGGATGCCTAACACATACCCCTTCTACCTCTGGGTATCGGCAGGCAGCATAAGTGTTTTCATAATTCCTAAAGGTGGTAACATCTCTTCCCCTCTGAGCTTCTTGGGATGGACTTTATTACAGAAGAAGTAGGAAAATTCCCCCTCTACGAGCAGCAGTTCCTCTGCAGGCAGACTGGGAGCCCCCAGCCCACCTGGCAGGCACCCTGTGCTCCACCTGTTCCCACCTTGATCTTCATGTTTTTGTTTGACTCTCCCTAATGCCTAAGACCAAAAAGAAGAAGAGGTGGCTGTACATCCCCTCCTGTGCCTCCAAAGAGATGACTAAGCTATTAAATTCTAACACCTTTCAACCCCATAACAGATATCAGAACAAATGTATTACGATTTTATTGGGAAAGGATATGAATGGGTTTTGTGAAGCAAACTGACAACAAGTTTACCCTGACCTGTTCCTCATCAAAATCTTGCTTTGAAATGTTTTTAAACACCAGATGCAGCTGGTGACCAAGGTTCAAATAACTGACATTACTAAGATGCAGCCAAGATTTCAGCAAGCCTCATGGCGACACTTCTAGACAAAGATAAGGCTTTGTTGTAAGCATGAAAGCTTGGAACACCACTAATCATATGTGGAAAAATGTCACAACAAAAATCATTAGCAGTCTTGAATCCAGTGGAGAGGCAGGGGAAAGAAGTTAGCTCAAGGACTAGGGGTGAATAAATGATCCTTAACTTCTAGAGTGAACTATATAAAGAAGCTGCAATGTAAGATGTCTGATTACACCTTTGTGCTACACTGACCAAAACTAAGCAATTATTCTACCATGTTTTCTTCCACCAAAGGAGAACAATTATAAGAGCTATTTCAATGTCTCTTCTTGAAATTAAATGAAGAGAATAGCTAAAATTTCAAGAGTTTATTGTGTTTCTAAAAATGCAGACTTCTTTTAAACATCATTTCACATTTTACAGGCTTTAATTTCAGATTTGCACCTGGTCTTAGCCTAGGGGCAGAAATAAAAGGATACAAGTCAAAACACAGAGACACAAGCCTCCAGTATTTAGATAGGACAGCTAAGAGCACAGGGAAGCTACACATGTTCACAATGTGTTTGGATTACTAAATAAATAGTAATTATTGTATTTGCTCTCCCTTCAGTTTGCTAGACTTTTAAAATTGTGCAGGAATAGAGAAACTGCATTTTAGATTCCATTGATACTTGCATCAAAACAGAAATTACTAAAATACAATATAAATCTGAACAATGAGTCAGATACATTTTTCCTTTCATGCTAAAAAATCTCCACTGTCTCTTAAAAAAACCAAAAACCAAAAAAACCCCCAAAAAACCCACCCCCAAAAAACAGTTAAAGCTGATTTCCGCTCTGCTTTGCTGTCCTGGTGAGAAAGCAGTAAAAAAAAGCAAGGTTTATATAAAGCAGTTCTAACCACAAATGTTAGAATCGTTCTTCTAATGAAAACATGATTTTCATATATATCAAAAACATGCTGTAGTTTGAGGAAATACATAAAAACTTTATTATTAGACAGGAATAGTATATTACAGTATATACTACTTGGTTTGACAATGATTATAGCATAAGCAAAGGCAGGTTGGTATCTGTTTAGTTTTACCTAAAGCTACCCCTTTTTTCTGATATTAATCTCCACTTTGACTAACTCCAAGATTAATTTTATATCATTTCCTTGAATTACAAATACTATAAACAAGAGGAACAGCCAAACATTTTTCTCAGTAATGAGTCAGAAAAAAAACATAGTTAAAACCAAGAAAACTTTCCTAAATATATGTTGTAGGGACATAAATAAAATAAGTAGGATGAATTACAGCTAAACATCTGTCTTACAGTGTACAAGTAGTTTGGGATTCTAAACAGATGAAAAAGAAACAAAGCAAATGAAAAAGAAAAAGGAGGAAAAGAAAGCAAAAGAGCTGATAAAGTTTCTGGCTACAATACAGGAGACATATCATTACCATATGATCTAATGTGGGTGTCAGCCTGGATTCTGTTCATTGAGAGAAACCTTATTTTTTAACTGTGCTATGGAATAGAAGCAGGAGGGTTTTCCACCAAGTGACAGTCACTGAGCTGAACTTACCCCCTCCTCCTTTCCACACCTGCAAAGCCTTTTGCCTGGGTTGAATATTTAGTTTAATTACATCTCAGCTTTGAGAGCTCCTGTTGCAAATCCTGGATTAAAAGGTACGGTTTTCAGTAATTCTCCTGAACTATGCTGCACTAATAAAACTTCAGGCAAGTCTACGGCAAGAACTAGTTGCATTTTAAGAGAAGCAAGGAAAAAATCCTGCTAAATGTTTAGCAATGTTAAGTTTTGTATCCAGCACTTTTGTTTCTTGGGAACATAAGAATGCATTCTGAAGGACTGTGCAGATTTCCTACTGTTTATTTGACTGTTCTGTCTCTTGTTTTGATTTGTATAAGCACTGCTATAGTCCTTTCTTTTTCCTTACTGTAAACTTTTGCAGCAGTATATTCTCTGTTTGCAATCCAGTGTTTAGAATTGGTGATGTAATGAGTGTAAAAAATGCATGAGTTCTTACTTTTCTGTTTTAAACTACACTCTGCGATTTCTTTTTTATTCGGATTTCTTCATATATATTCCAAATACTAATGAATATAATTTCAATTTCAGAGAAAAAAAAAGTAGTAGTTACTTAAACGGGCTCAGTGTATGTCTTTGTAATGTTAGAAAGTGCTATGTTACAGTGTACAAACAACGGACTCATATTTAAAGAAGGTTCCTATGAATGAAATAGTAGAAAAGAAAACTCCTGGAGTTGAAACTCCTGTTAACAGAGTTTTAATCTCTTTAAAGCTTACAACTCCTACGTTTGGACATCTAGACTTTATTACACAAAATAGGTAAAACATATAATGTCGGGGATTTTTTTTGAAACTGCACATATTGTTTAACTTGTCTTTTGTGGCATTTTGAGAGATTTCTGACAGTAGGTGAACTAATATTTTAAACTTAATATTAAGGTAAAGTGACAAGAAGACCACCAATACAGTGGTGACGTGAACTGATGAAGCATATTTCCAGTGGTATTTTAAACTGAAATGTGGCCAAGTCTATGGTATAGTTTCCTCTGTTTGTGGAAAAGTCTTCCTCATTGTAAACACATAATTAAAGCAAATTTAAACAGTTATGTCCTGCAGACATAAATATTGTGTCACAGACCTTTTAAGAATTCAGATTTTTTTCCCCTCTCTAATTTTTTTGCAAGTGAAATGTAAACATTTCTTACTTGTACAGTTTTGTATATATTTTTTTCTCTGTTTATGTTCATTTACACATGCAAACAATAGGAACAGATATGTATGCCTGCAGTACAAATACATATATATGAATAAAGATATGCAGACACATATCTATTCCAATTTCCTGATTAATATGTAGCTTGTGTCTGCTATTTTCTCTGCTGTGTCCTCGGATTAGATCCTTGATATTCTTTGTTGTCCTACAGTTTTCCTTTATACGCAGCTCTTACTGATTTTATTTTAGTTTTGACAAAACAGGGACCAAAGGAAAAGGCCTACTACAGGGTTTAACTAAGATAAGTGAAGTCATCAATATTAATGTGAACAAGAAGTAAAGTGTGAAGACACTTCCAAAGTGCCTTTGCATTGTTTTGGGTTTTTCTGAGGGGTAGTAATTTAACTCCAGGATAAGATCCTGATTGTGCATTCTTGGGATGGATGGTGCTTCAGCACCGTGACCCTGAGGGGGAATACAAGCAGTTTTAAATACTTAAGAATACTTTAAAAATATACAAATACATAAAAAAGAGCTGGGGAAGCTCTTTAAAAAGTACTGACTGCCAGTGCCATGCCAGTGTTGGTGTGCAGCATTCCCAATGTTTATTGATGTTAATGTACATTCTGAAAAATGATTTGTACTGGGATAATGTTTTATTGATCATTTTCACAAGGCAGCTTATTATGATAAATGGTGATGATTTAGCAAATTTGTCTTCCCATTTCAGACTATTAATAAATTGCATTGTTACTTTACAATAATTTCTACATAATAATGATTATTTCAAAAATCTTCTTTTAGATTAAACCATGGTAAGAACTCACCACCATGTATTAACACCACTTTGCTGTGACATCCTTACTTGTCCGTGTGTACTCTGCATGCATCATGGGGGTGTTGCTGGGGAAAGGACACAGCCCCAGCTTTGGGGGGGGGGGGGGCAGGGCAGGAGGGAATGCAGGAGGATGGTCCACACGGGGACACAGCCTGCCCCTGCTGCATGGCATGAGTTTGCACAGCACTGAGCTGGGCTAACAGGACATGATAAAATGCACTGACCCTCTAGTTGACATTGGGGGCTGTGAAACTCCTCAGTGCATGCAGTGGGTAGTATGTCTGCTCCAGGAATAGAAAATACTTTCAGGTCCAACTAAGAAACCAACTATGTCTCTTAAAGAGGCAACAGAAATGGTGTTTTACTCCATGTGAAGTCACTTTGAAGTCTTTGGGATACCTGTCTTCCTGTTAGGTAGATGACAGAAATATAAGCTATGATTTTAAAGCACTAGCATATTTTATAAGGTAACGTTATCATCCTCTCAAGACCGAGCCCTAAAGGTTTCTGCAGGATTGCATTATTGGCACCTGTAGGTAGAAATTCATAAAGGAAATTGAACCCAGGCACAATATAGACTGTATCTAATTCCACACCTGTGTTTTTTATCTGTTTAGCTTTTTTTATTCTGACCACTCCTGTTAGAGTACCTGGATGTGGTATTCTAGAAAGAGAGGCCTCAGTATACCACTCTCACCTAACACCAGCTGCTTATGTTAGTCATCTACTTGGTAGGTTCTGTATGTCAATGTAGAGAGGGAGACAGTCCTCCTCCTCTGCCTCTCCCCCAGTTTTTTTATCTTTCTATTAGTCAATATGGAGCTGAGGAACGTTATACCACTCCCCTAACTGTTAGATAACTTCTGCTAGAAAAAAATTAATCCCAGGTAGCACCCAGACAAGGCATTTCGGAAGTTATTGACCTGAAGAAGCAAGTGGACATTTTTGCTTTCATTACAAAGAGCAACATCTGTATTCAGGACTATGCCATCCATTTTAAGAAAAGGCTCCTAAATAAATGACAAATTTGCCTTTCTGTCAGTTGGCAACTTGAAAGCAGGTTTCTTCATATATTTTTGTGGGTTGTTTTTAGGCCCATGAAGGTTTGTAAAAGATAAGCTTCCTTATATAAAATAAATAGTAAAAGAAAATAATTTTCAGAAACTTAGCTGATCTACACAGCCTTGATACAAAACCTGCAAACAGCTGCTTTGTAATTTCTCCTTAGCAACACAGGTAGCACAATGTACAATGTGTTGAAATGCATTTAGGCCTAGGTCCTGAGAACACGTATTTAAGCAGTTTTCCTTGTTAGTATAGAATCATAGAATCATAGAATAGTTTGGGTTGGAAGGGACCTCTAAAGGTCATCTAGTCCAACCCCCCTGCTGTGGGCAGGGACATCTTCAACTAGATCAGGTTGCTCAGAGCCCAGTCCAACCTCACCTTGAATGTTTCCAGGGATGGGGCATCCACCACCTCCCTGGGCAACCTGTTCCAGTGCTTCACCACCCTCAGCGTAAAAAATGTCTTTGTATTTCTATGTATGGCAATATATATTTGTGTAAAGTTGCTCCTGAGCATGAAAGTCTGCAGAATGAGGCCCTGAAGTCCCATTAGAAAGTGTGCTGACAATACTACAAGCATCAATTCAAATGCTTATGCAGTGCAAAGCAGAGGATTTTCAGGGTGCATTGTTTATATCATAAAATCCCCTAGCCAAAAATTTGGAAAGAAAGCCAAGAATATCCAATATAACACAACATTATATTCCATTTTATTGTGCTGTTTAATCTGGGAAAGAAGTATAGCTCATTTAAACAACTAAAGATCTTCCCCTCTCTCTCCACCCCGTCACTAGATCCTACTCTTTCTCAGTCAGTTTTACTAGGCTATAATTTAAAACACACAGCAAGCTGGCACTTTTTAAAAAAAATATTTCTCAAGACATCAAATACTGCATTACAGTGAGTTTGGGAACCTCAGGTTCGTCCCCAGGGGACAAGCTCATTGCTATGAAACAAATACTAATGAAATCAAATAGACTGTTACGTTGGCAGAAAACAGACACATGGAAAATGTGGCTTATTGTTTTGACTGTTTTGCATAACAAAGTTGACAGCGCTGCCTGTTCCTAATAAATATTACTCTAAATATGCAAACAGATGTGTTTCCAGTTGCCTTTAAACTGCTCTGTAAAAAAAAAGCCTATTGACAAGCAGTTACCAAACTCCTATCACATAACTGTCCTATTTTCACAATTCGGGTTTCATTTATTGAAAGGAACAGTTATGCAATTGGTGGATATACTGGACCTCCTTCAGCAGGAACTGTGCAGCTATGGGAAACTTACTTTTGTTGTAAATCTCCTGCTTTGATCCCTAGGTTCTGCCTGGAGTCGATGAACTAAGCCATGAGGCTGGCTCTTCTCTTCGTCCTACTGCTGCCAGCATGCTTGGCCAAGCCATTCCACCAGCAGGGCCTCTTTGACTTTATGCTGGAGGATGAAGGGTCGGCCGATATGCCTCCAACGGACGATCCCGTCATATCTGGATTTGGACCAGTGTGCCCCTTCCGCTGCCAGTGCCATCTTCGCGTGGTGCAGTGCTCTGACCTAGGTAAGCCCAAGAGTATCTCCACAGGGTATATACTTACATTCTAGCCACGGGTTTGCAGCTGAGATGGTGAGGTTGCTACTCACTGCCAGTCCGTAACTGGGTTTTTGTCAAAGAAATATGCTACAGCTACTGTTAACTAGAATGTACTATATGAAGTAGGCCATAAAGCCCTGACAAGATGGACATTTGTTGTGACCACGAAGAATGTTTGATTTTTTAATGTATATTTTGTGTATGTACATTTCATCTGTTCTTTGAAAGACCACAGATTTCTGTTGCAGAGAAAATAACTTTTCGAGGCTATTCCTTCAAATGCATATTAAATAAATTCAGTGAGGTCAGATGTGGGAATGGAAACATTTTAAACGGTTCTAAATTGCATGGTCCAAGCTCCAACACCCTTAATCATACTGTCTAGTACCTCAACATAGAAATCATCCCATTTCTATTGGAATACATGAGCATGGAATAAGCAACCCTGAATCATATATACTGGAACCAGCTCTTTGGAGGAAAGAGCTTGGAAACTCTCCAAAATAATGAACACATTTTAGAGCTCCTTATTAAATATCTTTCTTAGACACTGTTCAAGCTGAAACCATGAGAACCTTTCTCACAAACTCCCCTTACTCCCTCACGTACAAGGGCTTGTCTGCACAGTCAGACCAGCAGGATGTGAAGCCATGCTTGCCACCACTGTGTTTGACTTTCCCATGCAGAAGTCTCAAGTAATGAAGTTGACTTCAGCGAGACTGCTCTTGGTTTAAGCCAGTATTATTCAGTCTAAGTCAGTGTACAGTGCAGAAAATCAATTAAAATTGGTTTTGCTCGCAAGAAAATTAGGCAATTTATCCAGTGGACAGATAAATAACTTCTCTTATGAATTTATAGAGCTTTTTTTTTTTTTTAAAGTCTTCTCTCAGCTGTTTAAAGGTATAGCTGGTTGTTTCTATTTTCCTATATTATAGTATTGGCTTTTGATAATTACTGTAAATCATGGCACAAGTCCACCAATTAGGACCTGGGTCTCATTGTGCTGGGTGTCGTATAATTACAGAAAGGAGGGGGAAACATTAGTTACATCCCTAGAAACTTCTGTGAATTTATTAAAACAAGCCACATAATTACACAACAGATATGTTTGGCAAAGACCCAATGAACAATGCAAGCCAAGTTGCACAAATGAGCACGGACTAACCTAGCCATGCATTCATAGAGCTTTCATAGTACTGTCCCTGTTGAAAGATATTTTCTTTTTTTACCATTTAGGTGCCAGATAGTAGCAAACATGGGGTGGGGAGTGGGGAGGAGATTGCCCCACATGCCATGAAGCTCTTAGGTTTTATTGTTGTTACATTGGCTAATGTTGATGGAATTTAAGTTATTTTGAGAACTTGTACCCAGTCTGTTTCAATTCTGCAGAACGTAAGGAGCTTTCACTTGGTAAAAAAGTAAAGATATTCATGCTGGGAACCTTTGTTGCTGTACTTGCTCCCATGTTTGTTCAGTTCTCCTTCACACACACATGGTTTCCAAAGGGTTGCACTACAGTCCACTGCCTACAGATGCTTCTGGGTTAATAGAGTCCCATGATGACAAGGAGACTCAGAAATACAGCAATTAAGGCCCCGGGTCTGTGTTTCCCAGATAATTTTGAGAGGGGTGATAAGAAAGAGATATATGTTGAGCTTGGTTTAAACCCACATGCTGCAGATACTGCAATGAAAAGATTGTGCTTTTGAAGCAGCTGGGCTGATAACATCCAGCCTCTGGGCACAAGGGAAGAGAGATCTCCCTGGGCTTAAAATATGCAGCCCTGAAAAATAAATAATATTTCCCTGGCAAAGCTCAAGGTATTAAGAATCATTCAGAATTCCCCAGACTTGGCATTAAGTTTCATCCATCCTTGACACATGTGGCTACGACAGCCCCTGATGGGTCGTGGCCCAAGTGGGAGGCTCACCAGGGTGCAGGTCTGATGGCCGCCCCTGCGAACAGGGACAGGACAGCTGTGTGTGCTGCCTGCTCACAGGCAAATCTGCCTTCGCTCTCCTCTCTTCCAGCCTTGAATCCCTTTCTGTGTGACTCAGACAAGGTCAGATTTACCTACGGACTTGAGGAAAGCCAGGAGCTGGCCCCAAGAGCTCAAAATTTTGTTGCAAACGGTGGAGGTCCTGCCAGGACGACCTAGCAGCTCCTGGGCTGTGGGATGAAGGGTGCTTGGGGCGCGGCAGTCAGGAAGGCAATGTGCACATGGGAGCCATGAAACCAGCAGTGACAGTTCCGCCTCCCTGCTAACCACCACTCCTGGCCCGCATCTCCCTTCAGCTCAGTTGGGTTTCCGACCCAACCAAATTAGCTACCTCCCTCCCCCAGAATTATCAAATTTAGTCATCTAGTCCCATGGGCACTAATTGAAGAAAAACTGCAGGCAATAACAAGACTCCTCCCAGGGATATATTAAGAGCTTACTAAATTAAGTCCTGCAAAGGAAAGTTGAAATCTGGATCAGGATCCTTTCTTCCACTCACTCTCTGGCTCTTTGCAGCCACGAGCCCCTGGGTGCAGAGGGTACGTCAGAACAAGGCAGCTGGAGGACCCTAATGTGGGCTACTTATGGAGAGGTCTCCTCTTCCTCAGCATGCTTCTTTTTGTGCCCAAAGGGGCATTTGCTATTTGTAAACTCTTGCTTCATAAGGAAAAAAACAACTATCTGACACAGAGTTATGTGAATAAATCACAGGAGAACTATCACATCCAGGGTCCAGAGATCAGGTTTGCCCCTTGTCTCATGAGCACTGGATGGGAATAAAAAAAAAAAAAAAAAATCCAAATTCAATAAAAACAGTGAAAAAAATGCCCAGTGGTCCAATTACACTCTTGTCAGCTGAATTTTTACATTCCTGTACTTTCAAGCTTCAGTCACATCTTCCTAAGCACATACCTCCGAATTAATTTATTTTGCCTCCAAGCCAAGAGCTGAGTTAGCAGGAACGAGAATGCCGTCTTCTCACACCCCGAAGAAGAATTCTCTCTGAGCTGCAGTTACTGACAGATCGAGAGCAGAGCCCCATGTGCCTACCTTATATGAGATGTATTACCTTTGTGCAACGGGCTCAAGGAAGTCCACCACGGTATCTTTATAAAAGTGCTGCCTTTTCTGAATCTGCCTCCTATTGCTAAAAGGGAGCCACAGGTTCACTTTTTAATCGTGCCTCAGTATAAGGCATTACTATGCTATAGCCAGACTTTCCATAGAAATCACAAACGTCTTCCTTATTAGCACACATTACAGGTGGGGAGTAGCTGATACAGCTGGTCAGAGGCAGCTTTTCATGTTTTAAGATAATAAGTACAAGGAAGATGTGCAGTCAGTTGGCCAGGAAAACATGCCTTGTAAAAGCTCTAGCAAGGATTAACCGTTCCATTTAAAGTCTCATCCTCCCAAAGGGAGTCTCAAGAAAAGGTTCCTCCCAGAGCGCCCTGGTAGGCAGGAGAACGCATGTGTGATTACTCAGCCCTGCAGCGGACGCAGAATGCTCCATAAGTGCATTCAGAGGTGGTGGTCAGAGCTTTATTTCACCTTCAGATAAGTCTGGCAGCCCCTTACGAAGTGAGCAGTGTCTGTGTTCTGCAAGATGCAATGAGATCACCTTCCTTGGAGACTTCACAGGATGTAGGGGGGTCCCTCTAGCCCTCTTGCTGTGAGCATCCATGGAGGTTTTCTGGTCTCCAAAAGGTGTGTGGGAGATGGATGTCAGTAATCAAAGTTCAAGCAGTATTACAACTTAAACTGGAATTTTACTCACAGCTCAGAAATGCAGGGTTTCTCCAGCTGTAAGGTAAAGAAGGGTATATTAAAGCTCAGCATGGGTGTTGCAGTGTGTGTTTGAAAAGCACTTCGAGATCAGTGGCTGAAAAGCTTACAGATATGTAAAGCATTATTCCAGGGATCTGGTAACATGAGGCAGTTTATCTGAACATGTACAGTGTCTAAACTGTATTAACTGATGGCTCTTCAACAGCTGAACCATGGTAACATGACAACAGCTAATTTATTTGTTGACAAAAGATTATTTCTCTCATTGTAGAAAATCTTCCAGAAACATCTGAACACCCATTTTCTGATCATGACTCCATTTGGGAACCTCATCTCTCATTATAAAGGAAATTATCTCCTTTGGGATATACCTTGATTTGAACTTCTGTTGTCAACATAAATCTTTTTAAAGAAAAATAATACGTACCTCATAGGTGATCAGTCTCAGTCATTTTATGAGTTCAAGAAAACAGATAGGATTACTTACTATTGTGTACACAGCTTTAAAATCCCTGCCATTATTTGAGTGTTTACTAACCTTTCAAAAACATATTTTTTAAAGCTAAATGTTTAGCTAAAAATCTTACAGTTCTAAAGTCTAAAGATGTAATAAGAGAAAGCATGGATCCTTAAATGTCCAGACATTAACAAATATAATTTTTAAATAAAAAAGTTTCTGCTAATTTACATTGTAATTGCTGAGCCTTTAGGACAAGTTATTCCATGTTTTATGTATTTTTTCCTTCTAACAATAAGGACTAGAGACTTATTCCTTTTATGTTTAATAGAAGCTGAGACTCTCAGATGTAATAAGAGAAAGCATGGATCCTTAAATGTCCAGACATTAACAAATATAATTTTTAAATAAAAAAGTTTCTGCTAATTTACATTGTAATTGCTGAGCCTTTAGGACAAGTTATTCCATGTTTTATGTATTTTTTCCTTCTAACAATAAGGACTAGAGACTTATTCCTTTTATGTTTAATAGAAGCTGAGACTCTCATGAAATCCCCTGACTTCATGGAACTGGACCATTTAACAAAAATATTATCAATAAAAATGGAACCATGAAATCTGGGAAAGTATATTGTCACTTATACTGAGAGTAGCCTCTGCATCACAATACCATGGCCTTAAAACTGAAGACTAAATGCCTTTTTGGACACCATTCTTCAGCCAAACATAACTATGCTGTCATCAAACACAGGGCATTGGGCTTTCCACATGCTAACTTGATTCACTTGGGTGAATCGTGATACTCTAACATGTTGGAGATGAGACTGGAGGATCTATATGAAGTATTACAGGTATTATCTGTAATATAGGAGTGATCTCAGGTGATGTCAGCTATCTTAAGAGTCATCTGGGCTCCTTTCACAGCCATGGGGAGAGTTAGGCAGCCGCCCCACGGGGCAGTGCATCCTGTCTAAGGTGGATGTCAGTGACAGAAAGGATATGTCACTCTCAGAGAATTAAACTGCCAACACAGGGCCTCCATGTCCACTCGAGGCTGTACAACTTACTTTCAGATTAATGAAGTTATGTGTGATAAAATTAAAGCATGGAAAAAATAAACTCAGGTTACCAGCATTATTTTGTAATAAATTTGCCACAGATTATTAAAATTTTTGTATATATTCTGCTTAGATACAATTTTTGGGATGCCTTGGAAGTTAAAGAAAGCATGAATTAAAGCCCTGTACTCAGTACATCCTGAAAAATTATTGTCAAGAACGCAATAATTAGAAAACAATCTTGAAAAGTTGTCAAGAAAAAAAAATATATTGGCCTGGATATAGACTGCTTTATATTAACAAAAAGTCATTAGCTTTTGCCAGTGTAACAGTAAAAGACAGGCCTTGTTGCATCGCAACCTGAATTGCTGATGTTCCAGTTGATAAACATGATTCTAGGCGAAAATTAATCCACTCTAAACACATCCTTTCTTTATTAGCTGCTTACTCCAAGGTAACAGTTACCAACTCCGTGTGTTTTCTTTTTTTTCCTTAGATTTGTTTGCTTGCTTCAGAGTAGGAAATGCCATTTAAGAAAGCCTAGTGGCAGGAATGGAAAACCTGACTGCCAAGTACAAGTGATACAAGAAGTGACTGTTTTCTGGCTTGCACTGTGACAAGGGTTCATTTCTAAAATTTCCCAATGCACAAATAAATAGCTAATAGATAGCTAGTAAAATGTGAGTCAATTATTATAAGTCATAGCAGGTGATTACAGTGCTTAAAACATGCTAAATAATCACTGCTGACACCTACTAGTGTTATGGACATCTACAGTATGTGTATTATTATGTTCTTAACACCTTTATAGGGTATATTCCTTGGTAAGACATGTAACTATTTAAAAGCTACCTGTGTTTTCACAACATAAAGCCTGTGCTATTCAACTGCGAAAGGTTCCCAGCCAAGTCTTAGGAAGAGCTAAAGAGTCCAAAGGTCCAATGTTCACTGAGAACCCCCTGCCAACAGGGAGGAGACCTAGGAATTTGGGTCCTATGTGAAGCCACCAATAACAGCAAGGAACTGCCAATACTAGCCTTCAGCTACTCAGGAAAACTCTGCTCGCAGAGTCCAGTTACCATCGTATTTAGAAAAGATTGTAGTTCTAAGCAGATTTTCAAAACACCTCTCTCTAACCCAGATTTGAGAGTGTCCCCTCCTTATCAATCTTGGATTCACTGGTCCGTATTTTGCTTTACCCATGTCCAGGATCTGTCATGTGATTAAAAGGAAGTGGGCCAAAAGAAGATAATCAGGTTACAGAAAAAAAGAGTATTTTTCTGAATATACTTTAATCTTTTCCTAAAGTTCAAATCTAAGAATATATCCTTCAAAATACATTGCAATTTTTTTTAAACTTATTTCTCCTGCTTTACATGCCTGCCCTGACAAACAATATTGACAAATGCTGGAATTCTAGGTCTCTTTGGTTGTATTATATTTAAGGGCTCATTCACACAGAGCATTATTGTCCTTTACACTATGAAAGCAAAGTAGATAGATGGAGTAGAACTTGCTCATTGGCTTCTCTGCAAGGAAAGAGGTGGAAACAATGAACACAGACACAAAGGGACCTTAAGACCAAGGACCATGCCTGCATGGGTTTTTCTGGAGGGGTGGGGAGGGTTGAGTTGCAGTTTTCAACTTATGGGACCAATTATGAGACTTGAAAAGCTTTGTACAAATGACTCTGTTGTTAGCAGGGTTACATTTGCTGTATAAGCAACTCTACTGCAGACTTCTTAGGCAGTCAATAGGGAATGAAAAAGGTGAAAAGCAGTATTTAAAGAATTTGTGTGCTCTCTGCACACATGCTTTTAAGTGAGAGGGCACCTCGGAGAGCATCCCATACCAGCTTTGTGTTTGTTTCCTGGGATCTATTTGGAGTGCTTTGAGTTGCTACAAAAATCTGTTAAGGAGAGGATGCTTGGAGTTGTAATTTCAATAAGAAAAGGAATGTGATAAGTACTCATATTTTAAAAAGCAGTGAAAACAAGAAATCTTTTCTGCCCACCTAATTTCACGGCAGCTTTAGGGATTTAATGGCAAAACAACAAATGGTCAGATTATTTATAGAAATCCTACAGCATTTAAAACATGTGCATGTGTAAATGGGACTACAGTCTGGTTCTGTAATACATCATCAGCACAATAGAAATGTGCAGTAGGTCATCCCAGAACCCGTTTCTGCCTGCACCTCCCGCACCACCTAAAATGTGAAAGCCTAGGATGACCTCAGTTTCTATGCTGGAGTGCATGTTTTCCCTTCTACTGCTCCAGTGTAGGCCTCAGAAACTAAACAGGCTCTCAATGAATTCATATTTTAGGGTGACATGGAAGAAGAGTGTTTGTAGTGGTGCAATAACCAAACTCTTTGCTGAATATCTCTACCTAAGAGGTGTAGGAGCAAAGGCATAAGTGCATTAGCCAAACAGGGCTAAAAAGCTATGTTATCATTCAGCTCTGATGCCATTTCTTTCCATAAGTTCAATTAGGTCTTCAGCTTTGATTTCCACACCTTCAAATTGGGAAGATTGTACTGATCCTTTACCACTGGGAAGTAAGAATGGGAAAGGAAAGGTGAACAGTGCTAATAAAATTTGTATAGTAGCAGCAGCCCAGAAAAGAAAAAGAAAAGAAGGGATAATATGAACATGAAAGGGAAAATCTTGCTTTTTCAAGGGGATCTATAACAGAAATGATTAAAAAAGGAGATGTATGGAAAGTTTCAGATTCAGGAAAGGAAAAAGGAAGAAGGAACTTAAGAATTGAATTAAAATCTTACTGTTTTCAGGGTTAGGGGGTAAAATTTATTTTCTTTTCTTTATTCTTTAACTCTGTGGTGGAGAGTTTACATCCTCTGGGCTGGAGATGACTGTTACAGTGATAGCTGACCTGGGGAAGGTCTATCACTAAATTACTAACAAAATAAATAAGTCACAAAGCAAAAATATCTAAGAGTTACAAGGATGTATACCACATCATCTAGTAGAAAGAGGGAACTAACAGGTCTGCAGACTCCCAGATTCAATCAGGAAATTCTCTCCCAACACTTATTTAAATGTTATTCACTATGTCCAGACACAGTCACAGCAGCTCCTTCCATTGTTTGCTTGCATGAAAGTAGGTTGAAAACAATCCTACAACATTTATGAAAAATGGCCATGTTATGTTTAGAAGTACCCGAAATAACGAGGAACATATCTCTGCCCTCAGGTCATAATAAAACTAGGGCTGTGCTATGACCATGTGGTCAGAACAGGAAGGGCTAAGTTTACTTGAAACCAGAGAAGATCCCCCCCAAATGACTCTTTATGGCTACTACATTATGTTAGTGTTAATTCTGGTAAATCCCAAAGTAAAGATTGAGGGAGCTATCCTTAAATTGTCATCTGTTGCCTGCAGCTTAAACTGTGAACAGGCAAACATCAAATTATATTACTCCAAAAGATCATTCAAAATGTAATTTATTAGATGATACTCACTTTTCTGAGTCACTGAAATGCTCTCTTCTGACTACTGTAAAATACTCGTAAGAAACAAATGTTTCACCTTAACACATGAGTACTCATAGGTAGTACATCTGCATTGCATCCACTTTGACTAAAGCCATTATGCACATGGTGCTGGCAGATTGCATGAATCACACAGGACAGTTGCTGTTCTCTGATGGGATGTTTTATGTCTGTTACCATGACAGTGGGAAATGTAAAGCTGGCAATTCCAGGAGTTAAAAAAACTCATAAGGTTAGATTTTTTTTTACTTAATGTCTTAATCCCTGAAGTCTCATGATTATTTCAGAATATTTTCCTGCCTTTCTAAAATACTTCAGTGCTTCTTGATAAGACATATAACTTCCAGACCTTTGAAATTAAAAGTCAGTTAGAAAGAACACAGAAATAGGAGTTGCTTGATTTTTAGTTTCAAGAATATATCATTACTCTTAGGTATTAGCTTTCGGAGCCAGGAGGCTAAATCTATCTGTACCAAAAACCTGACTAGCACTGAAAAATAATTCATAACATCTGTAGCTTGCAATATCCGTTATACTTTGAAATATGTGTTCACTACACAGAGTGGGTGCAAATGGAAAAGAACAGTTAAAGCAATGCATTCATTTTTAAATCTTTGTGAGGCCCTTTATAATTATTAGTATTATCATAATGGAGAATTATGCATTTGATCATAATGTGTGAATTTGTTTCTATTTTTCCGTGTTCCTCACTCTGTTCTGGGAAGCAATGTTGTAAATGTTTGGAAAAAAAAACAGCGTAGTAACATATCAGTAGGTCTACCTCTGTGAGAGGCCACCTCAGCAGGGGATGGAGTTCATTTTCTTGTTCTTTCCTGTGGGAAGGGTCAGAGGTATACAAAAATAATAATCTGTGATAAAAATAAGTCCAAAATGGATCTTAATGGAAGATGAGTCTTACAGACTGAAGAGCAGAAAAAAAGTCTGAAAAATGGTTGTGAATCACCTTTAAGAAGATGTATTTTGAGAGTCTCATGCATTCCAATGGACACTGCTTTTTTATATCTCTTAGAAAAAAATTATTACTGCTGACTTCATAGCAAGTGAGGGGAAGGTGGAGAACAAACTTTTACTTTAAAAGTGGGAGAGAGAAGGAGGCTGCGGATACTTCTCTGTAGAGGAAGACAATTGTTTCCTATTTTATGTATGGTGGGATGCAAATAATGAAATTACTCCTATTTGCAAATCCCACACAACAGAGAACAAATTTCCAGTAAATACTGAAGCACATAGCCAGTGAACTTTTCTAAGTCAAAGCATTCAAAGCTGTGTTAAGCTCCTTGCCATCCTTCCAGAAAGCAGTCCTTGAGTCCTGTTATTTTCCGTGACTAAGTATCCTGACCCCGTAAGCTTGCTGTTCGCCTCATTCACCCCAGAGTCCACTCAGGCCATTACTGAGGGCATTCACCCCCCGGGAGGGTTGCTGCCCCTCAGTGGGATGCGGCAGAGCTGGGTTTGGAGCAGGGGAGAGCACACAACAGCGTGCACAGGCAGCGCAGGCAGCTGCTGGAGAGGCTGCCTCCGCCGGGAGAGCAGCCGCTGATGATCACGGTTGGGAATTACATGCAGCTCAGCCCAAATTCCTCAGCTGGCAGCAGCTGTTTGTGGAAACTGAAGGAGTCTTGAAAAGAGCCCCATTTTATGTCCCCTGTGATAATAATTGTGAGTGTTGCAATGTAATAACACATGCATCTGAGCTACAGCATTCAGATGTCTCTCTGCCTTTTGGCCCCTTCTCTCCAGCTGGGGAAGAGAAGGTTTATTCAGAGAAATAAGCCACATCCCTGCTTGTTGTAAAATGGATAGGTGGAGGGAAAAAAAAACCCAAAATACCCCAAACAAACAAACAAAAAAATCAAACCCCAAGCTTTGTTGCGTTGTTAAAGTTGTTTATAATTGGCGCTGTTCATATATTTGTTATTTTGACTATGTGGTCTCAGTGTTACAAGTATGCAATTCTCAGGGAAGTGTCCTCATCTCTGGGCTACAGACTCAGACTTCCATTTGCTTAGTCTCCCTTGCTGGCCCCATAAATCTTGCATTCCTTTTCTGCATAGTCGTATGGCTTCAGCAGAATCGTGGCTCCGTGCCAAGTTGCAGACTAACTTGTGGCTCTCACTTCTGAGAAACTGGAGCAGTAGACTGAAACCCCTTCGTAGCAAAAAGGGTTCAAAAGCCACCCTTCTCCTTTCATGGGTTAAACAATTCCACGGCTGCTTGATCACAGCTCCTGTAGCTGAGCAGGTTATTCCCTCAACTGCAAAAGTAATAAAGCCTGTCTTGTATACCAAAACCCCTCACCCCCCTTAGTCCTTACACTATTCCCAAATCCTTGCTATATCTCCTACACCTGTTTGACTGCCTAAATGGCAGCATGTGCTAGCTGGGCTGGTGCAGTGCTACACAGGAGATGGCTAGCCACTGATTGCTGCTGTCTCAGGGGCTGGATAAGGGCTGAATTATACCAGCCTTGGCTCTTCTCTGCCTAATTTCTGGTCTCATAAAATCTCCAGACCCATCAGCCTTCTGTTCTCTCCAGGAGGTGAGGCAATAACAGCTAAACAGCCAGACACTGTAATTTGCTTAAGAAATTATGAGAAAAAACTACACTCCACATAAATAGGATCCCACAGAGACAAGCCTGATTTCTGCTACGTTACCTTCTTCTCCACCCTCCCACTAAGGAGGGACTCCTGGTCCTGTTAACCTCTCCCCACCAAACATCTTCTAGATGACTGTAGATGAGCCTTTCAGTGTTTCCAAAAGTGAGTGTGGGCCCTTGTTGTCTGCATGAAAGAAATCCGATGATGATCCAGCTCTGCTGGATTTTGATGAATACATTTTGATTGTTTGTTATTCAAAAAACCTGTGGTGTGGCAACTAGTGTAAGAAAAAGTTAGGAAAACTTCTGCCAGGGATAATAAAAGTTCAGCTGATCCTGACTAACAAAAGGAAATGTTTCAAGCTTACTTACACACTTTTTTTTTTTTTCCATTTTGTGGTTCTGTGGCATATTCTGTTCTTTATGTGTTTTCATATGCATGCATTTTTGCACAAACATGTACACTGGTGGGAACAGTTGAGTGCTACGGGTTGATAATGTAGAACAGAAGAAAATTTCTACTTATAGAAATCTGCAGAAAATAATACAGATCTGACCTGTGCTGCAGGAACTGATGGCTGTTCAGCTTCTATAAGGAAGTCATGATTTCTCCCAAAGAAATATTTTAGTGCAAATCGAAATGGTCTTTATGACTAAGGATACATGAACTCGTTTATTAAATCCCTTATATTTCCAGAATCTTTAGGCTCTTAATTTCAGTGTAAACAAGGATTTTGGAAGGGTGGAGCTATACCATTTCTACTTATTTGTGAATAAGTAGAATTTTTTAAAATGTATTTACCAACTTAGATAATAACTGACTTAGTTTTATTCAACCAAAATAAATAAAGACATATGTATTTTCAATTTAACATACAGTGGGAAAGGCAGAAGAATCTAAATCTTTAATCAGTTATAAGTTAATCTTAGGAACCAGAGGCCTGAAATATTTCCAGGGAACTGAATGCCGAACTGTGTAGCACTGATTATTCACATAAAAAGTCATTCTGCTATGAGAGATTTTCGTATGGCTTTTTAAGAAGCAACCTTTAATGTATAAAAAATCACAGCCAAGAGCTGGAATACTTGCGTAAACTGTTCTTAAAATGATTGAGAGGTGACTCAATTGACATTTTCCAACACCAGTTCCCCTTTCGGTAGGTATTACATAAATTTCACTGGAAGGCATTTGTAGGTGGACATGCAGTCATACTGTACAATATGGCTTCAGAAGTATATGGGCATCGCCTGGGTTTCTCAGAAATGAGTAGTAAGGACAGCCCACAGTTCCCCTCTAAACTTCTTGGTCTCCCAGACAGAGGAATCAAAAAATCCTCCTGGGAAACGGTAATTTTATCCCAGGAGCCAAAAGCCATTTCAGCTTCTAGTGGGATTACAATTTTCTCTTTTTGGTTCAAATTCTGTCATGCTGTCATGTTAGTTCGGGCTCCCCCATTCATCTGAACTGGCTGTTTATTGACTTGTCCTGACCAGAAAGTTTTGAAGGTTTGCTCTCCAGGCAGGGAATCTCCAGCACAGGGTCTAGTTTATACTACACCAATGCTCCTCCTACATGTATCTACCTGGAGATACATCTACCCATATAGAGACCTGGACCTGCAAGCTGAAGCACAGTTCTTGAAGCCAATGTAGATGTGACAAGTGGTGAAACACTTGGATCCAGTCCACACCTCAAACACAGTTTAGTCCTGAATTATTTAGCTGCTGATTTTACAAGGCAGTGTCCAGATCCACCCATTTATAAACTCTTCCTCCACTGGAGAGCTCCAGTTGATGTAGCTTTCAGCTGGAGGGTGTACTAAACTGCTTAATGAGAATGCAATGTCTCTCCAGCACCTGGGGTGCATCCTGTACTGCTCTATGCTTTCCTCTTCAAAACTCAGACAAGTCAAGGGGAAAAAAAAAAAATTCTATAGGTGTATTCTGAAACATTTTTAAAAACAGCTTCAGGAAATGCATAACAGAATATACATGAGATAGTTAATAAAACAAGTTTAACACTTTAAGGGATGGCATTTATATTCTTTGCATGCAAAGCTAACTATTGTATTGTACATCTTTCTAGTTTCTAGTACAAGATAGGAAGCTTTTATAAATCATTTTTCACAAATGGATATCTGATTATTGAATTAGTCTTATTGTTGTAATATGAAACATTTAAAGTTTAACTTCATTGCTCTGAGAAATTATCAGTTCTACCTTATTCAGGGATAACACTTGAGCTTTTAGAAGCTGACGTGAAGCTTGAAATGTACAGTTGGAAATTTATTTTGAAGTTTAGTGTCTGGCAAATTATCCCTTCAGTGGCAATCCAAGTGTTCTTACAAAGTATGTTCCAAGGGCATCACATAAAGGACAGCTGTATAACTCTCATGTGCCCTAGTTTCTGCCATAAACACTTATTTACAGATAACAGTCTACTAATATAAATGTACTGACAACCAGAACATAGTAATATTACTTTGAATACAAATAATTAAACCTTTTTTTTGTATTTATATGTGAAAAATGCTATAAAAGTTGCTAGACTGTAAGAACTTCTTATAACAAAGTTATGACCTTAAAAAGTAGTGCTTTTTGGAAAAGAATTTTTAGTTGCTGACATCATTCCTGTCCACTGAAGACAGAAACTGTCCAAAGACAACCAACATACAAATTATATGGTATCACATTTTAAACCTTTTTTTTGTATTTATATGTGAAAAATGCTATAAAAGTTGCTAGACTGTAAGAACTTCTTATAACAAAGTTATGACCTTAAAAAGTAGTGCTTTTTGGAAAAGAATTTTTAGTTGCTGACATCATTCCTGTCCACTGAAGACAGAAACTGTCCAAAGACAACCAACATACAAATTATATGTTATCACATTTTTATATATTTGGTACTCTAGTCCTACACTTCTGAAAGTAATGAGGGTTTTGCAACTGCCTTTAGTAAAAATGAAGTCCACGCCTTAGTGAGGAAAGGTTATTTTAGTAATATGAAGAATCTTAATCTATATCATATATTCATGCACTGAATATCAGTAAGGTAAACAGGATGAGATGTGAGCTTTGGCCTTTGTCATTTTATGTACAGTAGAAGCTTTTACTAATTCATCCCAGGCTGGATGATTGTGCTTTTTAAAACTTTTGGATGCTGATGTGATTAAAACTCAGCCAGGTTAATCTATATTGTACTCAGTTTTAATAAATATCAGATCCAAATATTTTAATAATTTTTTAGCTAATGTTAGAGAACTTATGAGTGGGAAAATAAATTTGAAAGAGTGGTTAGGATGTTTTTTTAAATTCAGAAATCAAACTTTTGTAATGGTAGGACAACAGAATATGTTCTATACAGACTAATATAAATTCAAAAGTAAGATTAAAAGAAGCAAACACTTTTCAAAAGTTTAGGTCTCCTGCACCCATATATAGATAACTAAAAAAGCAATCTTGTTTCCTGAATTTGCTAGGCACCAACAGCAGTAACAGACACCTGTGGGATCTGTGAGATGCTCAACACTTTGGAAGATTCAGACCAGACACCTAAAGATGAACTGGAGGCCTCATCTGCATGTAGATATTTCTAAGAATATGGCCAAATCTATAATGAATTCTTAGTGCATCACTAATTGTAGCAAAGCTCCGGTACACATCACTGTGGCCTCTCTAGAGTTTATGGTGAAGTTTTATAGTAGTAACTATAGAATAGTGTTCTTTATGTAGGTTAAAAGGATTATATAGTACCAAACATATACTTCTTTTCATGGTTTGCCATAATCCTTCCAAATACGAGCCAACCATTTAATACGAGCCAACCATTTTTTCACTCTACATATATATATATATATATATATATATATATATATATATATATATATATATATATATATATATATATATATATATATATATATATATATATATATATATTCTAAAAAGGATTGAAAGAGAAGGGATTTTGCTTAACATTGCATTTTAACAGAGAAACCTACATTCGAGGTGTGAAAACACTTACATTTGTGATGAACGTTAAACATCTCAGAATCACAGAATTATTGAGTTTGGAGGTCACCTCTTGAGATTGTCTAGTCCACCCCCCCTGCTAAAGCAAGGTCAGCTAGATCAGGTTGCTTAGGGCTGTGTCCAGTCAACTTTTGAATATCTTCAAGGATGGAGACACCACAACCTTTGTGGGCAAAGCATATCTTGTCTCTGGGCTTGAGATTAAAATATATAGGTTTAAAAAGATAATATATATAAATATACATCTTTCATCTGAGAACAATATCATGCAGTCTACCATCATACTGGGGAGACACTGGCGATACTTGCAGAGAGATCTTTCCCAGGAGAGTTCAAATATAGCTTCAGAAATATTTGTTAAAAACTTTACTGGTAAAAAGACTGTTCTATCCAGAGAAGTCCACTTCTGTTAGATGTCCATATAGAGACTTTATTAGTGTCTATAAATTTTTCCTACCAACCATTCATTTAGCGTTTCACATTCTGTTAAAGAAACAAAACAAAACAAAACTAGTTAGGAAAGAACATTTTAATTTTGTGGTAAATCAGAATGACTATAAAAGTTTTGCTCTATTCCAAGTCACAGTATGAAAGAAAAGCTGGGTAAAGCAAGTGTTATTTAACACTAAATAATTTCATTTCCATGACTTCATCGGACTTACATATCAGCTATTCAGAAAATAGTCCCAAAGAGAGTCTTTAATTTAAACTGTCTGATGTTCTTTTGGCAGTTGTAGTGAAACCAAGAGATTTGTTCTCCAGAAAACTTGGACATAGTTTCAGATGAAAGAAAAGGGGGGAGGTGGATTGGTTTTTTTTAAGGTGGACTTTACTGCAAGTTATTCAGTTACTGTCAAACAAACAGTATTTTTTCTGGAAATGATTATAATTAACTATCGTACTTCTTTCAAAAAAGCCTACTACCTTTTAAATAGCAGGAAATGTTCTCTGTGCACAAAAGCTAACACACAGTGAAATTAATAAATACCATACCTCTTTCTGAAAGCAATTTTTTTTCACACGATTCAATGGAATTAAACATGTTAGAAATAATTTTCCCAAACTCAATCCTTTGCTTCAAGCTATAACTCAGATATATTCTCAGAAAATGGCATAATGGAAATGTGACTAAATAAATTTTGATTTGACATAGCAAAATAAAGCTCCCTTTGACTGGCTGGAGACAGAAATACTTTCAGATAAGTCTTCATAAGCTTCTTCAGGAAATGAGTTCTAGAAATGGTGTTTACTGAAAGGTAAATGCTGCTAAGAAAAGTACTGACCCCTATTTACAATTTCTTTCAAAGTCAATTGTTTATTCTTTTCACTGTCCCCAGGTCTGGAAAAAGTGCCAAAAGACCTTCCTCCCGACACAACTCTGCTGGACTTACAGAACAACAAAATCACTGAAATTAAAGAAGGAGATTTCAAGAACTTGAAGAATCTTCATGTAAGTATATAAATGAACTAGCATTTGCCAAAAAAAAAAGGGGAGAAAATGTGGTTTTGGCCTGGTACTCAGGTTTTTAAGGAAAACTGATGAAATACCCTGTGATCTTCCTCCACCAGCCCAGCCTATTTATTTCCTTTCCCATTCCTCTCCTGCAAACTCTTTTCTCATACCACAGAAGTTTCTCATCTCTTTTCAACTCTTCATACCTGTCTCCTGTCCATTCAGTCTCCTGATCTCCATCATAACTTCTCTCACCTATTTATTTATGTTTTCAGTCCCTTTGGCACAGTGACTTGGTTATTTCTATTTAAAAAGCAGATCCATCTCAACCCTGCCACCTCACTCGTTACGGTATTCCTTCCTCTCCCACCTCTGAGCTCACAAGAGATTTGTATATACCATGTTTGTCAGCAGTTTTGCTGTACTAATTTTAGTTCAAGTATCTTTTCAAATCAGTCTTCTGCCCGCTGCACTACAATGAAATCGTGTTATTTGAATAACTTTCTCCTAGCAAAACTCCATCCTCATGCTCCTTTACCTGCCAGTCTCTTCCAACGCTGCTGTCTGTTTTCCTCTTTGCTGAAATATTTTCCTTCCCTGGTTTCTGTGACTGCCTTTTTTTCTGGTTCACCTCTTCTTTTCCAAGTTTCCATCAGACAACTACCTTCCTCTGTTTCAAAATTTTTGTTTCTCTGTCTGAGGTCCTCCTCCTTTATTTCTATGCTTTTAATCAACATCTTAAAATTCATACCTCATAGTCTTGCCTCAATTTTGTTGAAAAATGTCTTTCTTTCTAGATCAGAAAAAGGCTATTACTTCTCTGCCTTTGAAAGTAATACCCCAACTCAGGCATAATTATGAAAATACTATTTTTCTAGCCTTTCATCGACTCAATTTATTCTGTGTATTATTCTATTCGATCCTTTTTGATATAAACTACTTGGCTTTGCTTTCCTGGCTCTTCACAGCCTCTTTCCATTCTATTGTTTTCATTCACAACCCAGAAGCCAACTCCCACTTTTTATCCATTCATGATGCCAATGCCATCACCCAAACAAGCACTGTTTCAAACAAGAATCTGCATTCAGCCACTCATACTTGGAAAAAAAAAATCCTATAAATATTTATCTCCTTAATTACTTCCAAATTCCCTCTTAAATTTTTCTTTTAATGCAACATCAAGAAGAAAAGTTTTAAAAAAATTTCTAGGAACAGGCACAATGCCAGTCTGTCCATAGTGGAGGGAGCTGCATAAGTAAATCATGATGAGGTTTATGTCATCTAATTTTAGCATAGGTGTCTATACTTGAGCTAGTTACACAGATAATCTCTACAGTCAACAAAGAGAAGTAGGTGCTTCTACATCACATTTCATCTGACTTGGTTTTAGAATGAGATGACTTGTGCCCCAGAATTTTTTTTCAATTCCTCTGCTTGGCTACTGAACAGATTCGACACCCTTATTCCTGCACACTCGTTTTGGTTTTCTTCCACCTTGGAGAGAAGTCCTGCGTTTTCTGTGAAGATCATCTGCAAGGTGCTAAAAAAGAGAAAAGTCTTGTCAGTGAAATTAATCTTTTTGCTGACACTGCATGAAATGAGTCAGAGCATGGTATTGCAGATGAAAAGCACTGCCCCAGTGACTTCTGCCTACTTGGCACTCAGCTCAGGTCTCTGTTATACATCCTACTGTGAGTTAAGCTGTTGTGAACTATGTCATATCATTGAGGTTAACTCTATGGATTTTTTTTTCTTTCTTTTATTACAGCAGATATAATTTAATAGTGAATTAAATAAGTAACTCTTCAGGGAAAAGATTATTTGTTTGTCTTACTCCCAAAAGTACCCAGTACATGCTTAGGAACCAGTGGAATTCATACAAAAGAGTGACAACGGTAACGTAAGTTTTAACAAATAACCTTCAAAACTATGCAGTTTTCCTGGATTTACTCAAGAACAAAAAATGATCCTCTCATCTCCTCCCCAAAATAACAATTTAGTCATGCAGTACATATATGTAACTATATAACCATCTTTACTCTCAGCAGGCATCATTCTTCTTCTTGTGTAATATCTGGGAATGATTCCCATTCCCCACCTCACAATTAAATATTCTTCAGAGTTATAGTGAAAGGGGAATATTGGTTTTAGATGAATATAACTCAAAAGCTTTGTTGTAGACAAAGCTCCATTGTCACTTTTGTTTTAAGGAGATATATGTGTGTGTGATATATATATGTGTATATATCTCTCTCATGTATACGCTTTTTAATCATATTCCCTGATAAACATGGCTTGTGTTAGCGTTACACTTGACAGTGTGATGTTCAAAAGTTTCTAGACTTCTTAGACTTTACTAAACCTTCTTATACTCTACTAAAACAGGAAGATTTACATAAATTATCAGTATTATTGTTCCAAAATCTAAAATTATCAGCAACTGCAGTTAACGTCTTGCATGAAGTGATCACTTAAGGGAACAATTCCTTAAATCCCAATTTTCATAGATCTTGAAAAGAATGAGCAGTATATTCAGTTTATTCCTTTTGAATATTCCTTTTAAATTCCTTCCTAATTCCTATAGACATCACCAACCATAAGTGTAATAGTTTTAGAAGAGATTTTCATGAACAAGTTGCGTTGAACCTAGAGTTCAACTTGTACTAAAACCCGGGTGAAGTAAGGCAAAAAGAAAGGATCTACCTATAACTTGCCCATGGCTTCTCTTTCAGCAAAAATGTAACTGCTTATGCTCTGAGTGCACAATACATGGAAATAGAAATGAAAGAGAAATTAGTACCTACAAAAATATTCTTTGTATCAGAAAATTTTCCTGAGTAGGTAAAAAAGCAGTTAAAATTTGCAGCTGTGGAAATATGGCAATTAAAAAAGGATGCAACTAAGGGAATATTTATCTGCAAATAGTAGATGCCTGCCAGAAAACACCAGAGTCAACAGATTTGGTGCACTTGATATTTTTATAGTTTTAAATTTATCCAGGAAAAAGTGGCTAAACTATTAATGTTGTACTATAAAAACTCAGTGAGATTTCACACTATTTAAAAATGAAAGATAAGATATATTTTTTACCAGAGGACTTGGGAGAATAGGGAAAAAATTGAAGACAGTCTTTTTTTTAGGGCCGAGGACTGAGTTTTGCAGTTTCAGAAAACTGTCTGATACTATGTAAAATACTTGCTTATGATTTAGACCTGTGGCCAAACAATCAGAGAGGCGCTATTGGAAAAGCCAGGAAAAAAAACTTCTGTGAAACTGTCAGAATTTTCCAGGCAGACTGACACTTCTGGATAGAGTACGGTACTTTGACCCCATGGACACAATAAAGAATCCAAAATACTACATAAGTAAGCCCTCATGCAGAGTGAAGGAGGAGTCTGCAAAAACAGCACATGGAGTTGCATGCTGTGTGGCAAAGCCAAAGCAAACCAGCATAACGCCTGGCACTTGGAAAAAGAGGTAAAAGAAACTACTGTGTATTAGATCACTGTAAGAACAACACAAACAACAGAATAGTGACTGCATGCTTTTCCAACAGGAATTTTTCAATGGCACAGTGTTAGTACAGCAAAAGAAGACGAATGCGCTATTGGTCTGAAATCAAATGGAACATTGCTTAATTTAAGCTGGCAGAACTATGCAAAGCCATGGTTGTGCATACAACAGTGCTAAAACCAGTTGTACTTACACCGAAAGCAAAGACCTGCATGAAGGAGATAAAAGATTTAAACTTGGGACTTAAGGTTATGACCATATCCACACTAAGGGATTATTGACACTAAATATACGGGCAAATAAACTGAAACACTCTTTGCAGTAATATCAACTGGAAAAACAAAGTATTGCATTAGAAAAGTTTCATGCACTTTTTTTTTTTTTTTAAATCAAAAGAAGGTTCCCTATGGAAGGACAAGAGCCCAGATTAACTGAAGAAAAGTCTAAGAACATCTTCCAGGGATACAGAAAAGCTCCTAACAAATCAAAAAGTATTAATGAAAGAACACAGTCTTCTGATGACTCATTACAGCTTCAGTTCCTTTTTCCCAGGCATAATTAAAAGAGAAGTTAAGGAAACTTAATGCTCTGCAAATCACAGAATGAAGAGTCAGTAACCACCGGCATGCTGTAAAAAAAACCAAAGACAGATATCTCTGTCCAGTTTCTACCTCCGAACTCAATTTCCACTATCATCAACGGCAGACATTCTTAACAGGACTGAGAGATACCTTTTTTAAATTTTTTTTGCACTTGGTGCAGCTGTAGGTTTCTAACAAATATTCTGAGGAAAAAAGAAAAGTTAATCTTTCTGAAACGCAGCACTGCCTTAGAGAGTTGTAATATTCTGAGGAAAACAGAAAAGTTAATCTTTCTGAAATGCAGCACTGCCTTAGAGAGTTGCCATGTCCTCAGACACTCCTTTGCATTGTGCTTAACACACAATCAGATTTTCCACTGAAACAAGCATGCAACACACCACATGCATGCAAAACATTTTTAATGTGCCGAGGGTAAAGATCTTTTCATGTGAGGAAAACGACAGAAGAAAATACTTTGAGGTCCTTAAAAGTCTGGAGAGAGTCAGTGTATTAAGCTAATGAAAAAAGGAGATTTTATATACAACAATAAAATAAACAAGTAAATTGTAATAAAATGAATGACCAAAATGCTTGCCTCAGTAGACAAGGACAGGGTTGAAAGATTCTCTAGAACTCCAAAGCATTAGGATTATTTTTTCTTAGAGCAGGAAAATGTAGAGCCAGCTGCTCTGTGGTCATCTGTGCAAGTCATGTTACACAAGACTTATCAGTGAGAGCTCAAACGCCATGCAAACTAGATCTGCAGCAGGCTCCTTGGCTTTGCGAGATTATTCAACAAGGTACTGTGGATGTGATCAAACTGCTTTCCACAGTCGTCTTTTGTTTATACTGACAGGCTGTTGCTCCAATGCCTTGCCATCTCCTCCCCTCACAGCTCATTCATCTCTTCCCTATTGTTTCTATGTCATCCCTTTTTTCTTGTCTTTCTTAGCTACATCCGCTAGATCCTAGGCTTGGTAGGGTTACTACCAAACCCTACCAAAGAATTTAAGTAACAACAAATAAAGAATAATTGTGCCATCATGGTTTTTTGTACCTTTATCCTTTTCTTGCCTTAACTGTAGATCATGGGCCCTTCAGGAGACATAACATCTGGAATTCTGTTCAGAGACCTCCTTGGATTCAGGGGCTCTTGCTTCCTTCAAGTTTACCAATGTTTAAGATTTTTTAAAATGAATTTTAAAATGAATACTTAATTTGTAAAATTCTGTCTCCTGGTATAACACAATTAGAGAAGAAAGTCAAGTTCTGTTTTATATTTTTTGTGTTTTGTTGTTTGTTGGTTTTTTTTTTTCCTAAGTGTACATCTACTTCTAGTAATTTGGCAGAAAAGATTGAATATATGTCCAGGTTATGAGTATGTAGTTATTTAGTAACAACTAAAAACATAAGGCAAACAAAAAGGATGAAATTTATTATTATTTTTATTTGGATGCCTGACTCCTGAGCTTACAATTCTTAAGGCATTACTGTTCCTAGCAGAACTGTAATAAAAACCAGGTAATAATGTAATACATAACCCAGGAAATTAAAGAAATTCCATCGGGTCAGTGGATTAACTTTTCAGTTTAAACCCTGAAGGACGCATGCATCATTAAAGATTTGATGTTAGGTAAGAGTACCATCCCCAGCTGGCAAAACAGATGTATCACCATGTATTATGGCTGATAACAATTTGCTGATCATTTTACAGTTCACTTCTGATTTTGGCAAGGCTCTTGCTTCAAATTATTCTAAATTAAGAAGAACAGAAATAGGGATGAAAACCCCTCAGAACAATCCCCTGAGATTCTCTCATAATGAAATTACACCAAAAAAATACAATCCCCTGCTCCCCACCCCCAGACAGGGCAAAAATTCTAAGTTTTGGTAACCCCAAGAAGAACAACCCTATGCTAGCTCCTACATGATTGCCACACGCTCCCTCTGCAGTTTGACAGGGTGTATTTTGACAAAAGCCTGCCAACAAGTGTTCCAAAATTTTCCTGAATTGTGAATCCTCCTTTTTGTTTTGGGAATAAATATTTGAGGTAGAAACCAGGCCAGAGGGAGCTAAATGGCCAGACTCCCACTGACTTCAACGGAGCCAGCATCTATTCCTGTCATACAGTGATTTTTTTTTTTTTTTGCCCTGACTACACTAATACCAGAGGTGTTTCAGTAAAAAGTAAGCCATTTTTGGAGCAAAGCTTGGATTTTTTTTCCTCTCTGAGAACCACTTAAACTGCTGGTCATGATAAGATGGTCCGTAGGTATTACCACAGTGCAAAATTATAATAGGGCCAATGTTTACCGTGCAATGTTTACACTCTATATATGACAAGGGAAAAAGGCTTTATCTCAGGAAACTGAAGATGGAAGCTAATTTTTCTCTTATCCATAGCAAATTGCTATGAACCCTCTAAGCTTGACTAGGAGTTGTCTTTAATACTTGACGTATTTGTGCCTCTTTTTTTTCTCTTTCTTTCTTTCCTCCTTTCTTACCTATGGCTAAATATCTTCGCACCCATACCAGGTCATGCTGAAAGCTGTACATTCGTGTGCTCAGCCTTTTGTATTGTGAATTGGTGACATGCTTCAAGTTTTTTTTTTTTTTTTTTTTTTTTCTAGTGGGGGGAGTACATTTATTTTAAAAGAAATATCTTTTTCCCTCCACTAAAAATGGAAGCATGGAAGAAGATAGATTTTTGAATAAAAGTATCAATTCCTGTGGCTCTGTTCTAGGCTGTCAGATTTCTGCCAAATAATTTCATACAAGCATCATCACAAGTACTGTCTGTGGCCAAGGGGCTCCAGCACTTTCAGCACTTTCAGGCTGACCCTCATTTTTCCCTCTGAGTACTTCTTGCCCTGTACAAAATTTTTATATGTCCTTTAACAAGATGAATATAATGCCCTGTCATGCCATCTGGGCTTTATTCAGGATAGCTAGTCCATGTGGCATGTTTTTGCCTAACGTCCCTTCCTCAATAGCACTGCCTGCAGATGTTTTCCCTAGGTTTTTCTGCTCTAGTTCCTGTTTTCACTGACCTCTAAATTCCCCTGAGTTTTTAATTTAATTTTATTTTGTTTTGTTTTAACTTTTGTTACATGCAAACCATACGGGGCACATTTTGAGGAAAGTAAACAGCATTGCTCCAAGGCTAATAACTTAGTTCTTTAAGTCTTGCATATAATAGAGTTATTGTGAAGTGGGAAAGGAACTCAGGGGTGGCTCTCCAGGTGCTATGCTGGTGTGTTATCCTCATCATTTGCTGTTGCTCTGGGAGACAGTAAAACTTCTCTTACAAATTCTGATAGATGGGTTTATTTTTTCTTCTTTACAGCTGCACAACAGTGTGGAAAAATAATGCAGGTTTAAAATACCGGGAGCAGGGACCTGCAGTGCGGGGTGTAAGTGGGAAATGATATTCTGGTACAAAAAAGTTGAAAACCACAGGCTTGTGATACCTTCCCACCTTATACCACCATAGATATGTTCCCACTGTGAAATCAGTATTTTTAAACATACCTTTGATAGATACCATCATTTCTAAGTGAGAGACTTTCTGAATGTTTGAATAAAACAGTTCTGCGTGTTTCCCCAAGATAACATGGTCATATTCAGGAGAAAGCATTGGCAAAGCAGAACAGATTAATCCTAGATACCTAGATAACTTCTGGTTTTGGTCAGGACTATCAGTTCTGCTCTGAAGAGCTGTAATATCCTCTTAACATCAACTACTCAGAGAATATTTCCATGTGTGTAGCTGAATGTATACCTATCTATTTCCAGCAACAAATATTTCACATCAGATCATCAGCTGTGATAATCATGGCCCAAACATTTTTTATCTAAAAGGCAACAAAGTTAAAACAAATCAAATAAAAAAGAAAAAAAGATAAGGCAGACTTTTGGCTGAAATAAATGACCAAGCAGTAGAAAGCAAGATACAGAATAAAAATTTCAAGTGCTGATAAGATGAGTCTAAACTCATTGAATGTTGACTTAGAGATCTATGGAAAAGAAATCCATGGTAAAATTAAGGAAAAAAAAAAAAAGAATGTAATTAGCAGTAACACATTCAGTTATTCAGTTATTATGATAAAAACTGAGACTCATCTGCATAATTCAAGCTGTACCCCTCATAATAACTGGATTGTTTCCCATGTCCTAATATTGTGCAGGTAGCTGTATTACACTACAGGCAGAATCTACATCTGTATCACAATTCTGGCAATGATGACTCAGGAAACCACACCCCATGTGTACCCCATGTGTTCTCATGGCAGTTCTTACAGCTCAGGCTCAAATAAAAGAGAGTTGGGGCCATGGCTCCCACTGACCAATATATTTATTTTGGGAGAGGCTTATTGTTAAGGAAATGCTCTGCTGAACTGTGAGTGACCTTTTCTACCTCCTCTTGCAAATGTGTTATTGCTAGCTAGCATACAAAATTAAAACCAGATACGCTCAGCTTTATGTGTACTCAGTGAAACCATGTACAGAGCACACTGCTTGCTTTGCTCAGGATGATCTGCAAGAGGAGTCCATTAGGGAAAAAACACACATCAAATACCATTTTAAACTGTCTTCTCACCTCTATTTCAGTTTTCATGATGGAGAGGTGCAGTCACAGATGCTGATATACTTCTTGGCACTCTTTTAATACTTAACTGATTGTGGAAAGAGTTGAATGCTCCAAGAAACAGACTAAAGTGTAATTCTGAAATTATTAAAAGTGTATTAAAATGCACTGAATGTTAACTATATTATATGCAATATAAAAAATTGTGGTTTAGCAGCAACTGTTGTCTTCTGTTTCTGAAAACAGCATAATGGAGTTAGTGATCCAAGATGCTCTATAGCTATTCTCTAGTAATAAATATAAGTAGATATTATATCGATATTTATACAGCTCATTCTACCTAATTCACTGCACAAACATGCCGCACTGTAAGTCTGATAAGTAGATAGCAAACAGATGGAATGATAAGATTCATTCTGATATGTATCATATCTGAAATCCTTTCCATTAGCTGCATTACTGTTCTGACAGTAATGGGACTTTCTTCTCCCTTTTTATGTCATGGTTGGTTAATCAATAAGATTGAGCAGTAATGTAAAATTTCAGAGGCATACAGAGACCACCTATTACAGGTAACAGCTTTCATGGAGGCCTTTCTCCCCTGACTGTATAGAGAGCTAATTTGCTTAGAGTTACCCTGAGTCTAGATATCACAATTGTTGTGAGAACTGGATTAGGCACCTACGTAGTAGGCAGAATGAATATGGCCCATGACGCCTAACTGCAGGACTTAAGAGTATGATGCTTCAAATTGCTCCCTTTCCATACCAAGTTATGCTTACCAAAAAATAGCTTATATCTCTGCAAAAATGAGGTTATTATCAGACAGATATCTAATAAGTGCAGTCTATAAGACTAACAGGAAAGAGGTGATGATATGCATATTTTTATTAAGCTGGGCTGTGCCTTCACTGTATTGAGTCATAGAATTTTCTGTTCAGGAAAAACTGCTTAGGTTGGTTGTGTGATGATGGGTAAGGTATAAAAGTATCCTCAGAATAAACAGAATCAGAAAGAAACCCAAATAAAACTGATAATGTTAGTTTTATGTGAATGCCTTGTTCTTCACAGCTTTCAAATGGAAGGGTTGTACTTATTCTTGGGTATAAATTATGGATGTTAACAGAAGCTGCATATACCTCAGCAATGAAATAACACTTGTATTTGTTATGCAGGCCTTGTTTATCTTGCACTGATTCAGAAGGTCTTTATTTGTTTTAGTACTGCATTGCATTTTCTTCAGCTCATTAGATTGGCCATCAAAAGACATCAAAAGACACTAGAAAAGAATAAGTATTTTTGAATGTTTCATTCCTAAAATAATTTCCCTAATGATCATCTGAGATCTCCTTCATTATTACTCCACAGGCATTGATCCTTGTTAACAACAAAATCAGCAAAATAAGCCCGTTAGCTTTTGCTCCTCTGAAGAAACTGGAAAGACTTTACCTGTCCAAGAACAACCTGAAGGAACTCCCAGAAAATATGCCGAAGTCTCTTCAGGAGATACGGGCTCATGAGAACGAGATCTCCAAGTTGAGGAAAGCTGTCTTTAACGGACTGAATCAAGTGATTGTCTTAGGTACGAGCATGAGAAATTATAACAAAATCAACTCAATGTTTTTTCAAGATGTTGTTTTTAGTTCAATCAGTGATTTTATGTAGAAAGCCAAGCAATGCTCCAATAAATTGTACCTCCAAATTAGCTTTGACTTGAAGGATATAGGTACCTGCACTGCAGCACAGCTCACGACCATGTTTTGTTGACAGAACTAGGCACCAATCCAATCAAGAGTTCAGGCATTGAAAATGGAGCTTTTCAGGGGATGAAGAGGCTCTCCTACATCCGTATCGCGGACACCAACATTACTACCATCCCAAAAGGTAAGAAATTCAATTAATATTTCAGAGATTTGCACAGATATAATATAGTGACTTCTAGTCAGCTGGAAAAAAAATGATTATGGAAGCCTTTTGAGTCAGTCCTTAGAGTATCCATTACTTGACTACTTCATTTTTTGGTCAGTTGACTTTTATTGGTTTGGAAAATTTTGTTTTTCTATTATGAGAAGCTCCACAAGAGGTGCACTGTCAAAAGTAAACCATTTTATGTTATTTTGCTTTTCTTGTCTCATAACTGAAATATAAAGTGGAAGAATGGTTTCACCCCCCAACCCTGGTTGGTGAGCCTGATCAACATTACACAGATGTAAATTCATGTAGAATTAACTGAAGTTCTACAAGCATAAAATCAGCCCTCCACAAGTCTGTGGGTTTGAAGCCAAAAATACTATTTCTATACAAAACAGAAACATTTGCTATTTTTAAAAGTACTTCATTGCAAATTACTACAAAATAAGAACAACTTCAATATAACCTATTAAAAGAAAAGAAAACAAAACAAACCAGAATGGTTCCAATCCAGAGGAAATTATATTCAATTTATTCATACGTCAGCCAGCAGATTGCTTTGAAATAGCTGAAAACTTTTTGAAAGTTAATACTAGTTGTTATTTCTTTCTTCCCACATTTCCTGTTTTGGATGTTCCTCTGAGGGACCTCAGATAGTTAAAATATTTGGTTCCAATTTTTTTTTCCTGATAAACAGTATTTGCAAACAAGTATGTGCCCTACCTAAAAAAACATTAAAATTATTTTACCTCATCTTTATAATCTCATTTTCTGCTTCTGTTATTTGTTAAATATCTAGGTGCCAAATGTTTGTAGATTTATGTATGAGGATAGTCTGGTTAAAATGAAAGCTCTTTCTCTTACACTATCATATATGTTCCATTTACATAATCACGAAGGCAAGAATTCATATCTGAGAATAATTTAATTTAGCTTTTTTTTAAGAATTAACTGTTCTATAATGACATTAGGAGCTTGGTCTTATTTCATGCCAAATAAATTGTTACTAGTTGTTTTCAGTTTCCCTGATTGTGAAAGTTCCTTTTTTCATTCAGTGAATTGTCCTTGGCCGTGTCTAGTAAAAATCTTTTTGTTACTGTAAAAAAGCCTCAGTATGACACAAGTCCTTTAAAAAAAGATAATAATACAGTTTTATCAAAAGTAATTTGATGGTGTTCTCTCTCTCAGGCCTTCCCCCATCCCTTACTGAACTTCACCTTGATGGCAACAAAATCAGCAAAATTGATGCTGAAGGTCTGTCTGGACTCACCAACTTGGCAAAGTAAGAATTTATTTCTTCTTTTCACATAAAATATTAGTTGAAATTGTAACCACCACACACAATTAGAAAACATCATTCTGGGCTTCATGAGCATTATCATCATTGAAGCAGTAGATAATTTAGCAGGAAAAGCTTCTAAGGACTTGTGTACTGACTTAAGAGAACAAAACACTTTTTTTTTTTCCCTAACAACACTTTCCAGCTGTTTTCAATTATGAGTGATGTATGCCCAGGACAACTGTTTGTTTGATTTAAAAAAAAGAAAAAAAGAAAGATAAAGAAAGCAATTAGATTTTTTAATTATGTCATGCTTCTTTCATTGTATTTCCATCTTTGGTTTATGCAGTTTTCTTGGGACACTGCATTGCTCATGCAATTTGCCCTGGAAACAGAGGAAAAAAGCACATGGGAACCAAAACTGCTTGCAACAGTGTTTCCTTTGTTTCTCAAGAAAGGCAAGTCTGCAATGAGTCCAGGAACATGACAAAAAACCAATCATAGCATATAAATGAAAAAGTGTCATTTTTTTGGAGTGATTGTACCCTGCTAATCTGCGAATATATTGTTGAATAAGTTTCTCTAACTGTAGGAAAATGTAAGGAGAATTCCCAAAGAGCAGTTATAGACATACATAATTACTTGTGAATTAGTTCACATTAGATAACATGCTAAAATAGTAAAATGGGCCTTTACTACAAGGTATTTTAATACTATGATACTCGAAAACTTTTGTATGACAATAGAAGTGTAATTGACCTAAAAGACCATTCATCAGATTACTGGATCTAATTCCTGGATCTTCATCTTAATCATTCTGCTTGTCATAATGAAGGCAGAAAACAGAAATCAAAGAAATATTACTGAGCAACAGGAGTTAAGTTTACCACCGTTTATAGTAGCTTGGACAGCAGTTTATTGCAATGAAGTATATAGTAACAACACATACTCCAAATCTGGCAATTCCAAGTGATAAAGCTTAGAACAACTTTCTAGAGCTTGTAAAATAAGACATTTCAACTCATGTTTGATGTTCATATTTGATCACAGATTCATCCCTGTTCAAAAACAGTCTGCTCCTGGATTTTAGTGAAAAAATAAAAATACCGTAATTATGGGTTAGGGGACTATGAATCAGTTATTGTTTATGATAGAGGCTTAGTATAAAATGTAACATCCTCCGGAGAAATGATAAAGACAACTTCCAAAACCAAAACAAGATCATAACTACTCATGTAAAGAGTAATTTACTTTACTGGAAGAGGGAGGTGTGGGGTGTGTCAGCTGTCCTGCAGACGACAGAGTTTTTCTGCTTTTTCACATTCACGCTTGGAAAACACTACAGGCAGCATCACATGGACAATATTGTTGGAAGTCCTTCTTAAGACATAAAGTTTTATGCAGCAAGTGCTGATGGGCTACTAAAAATATCTAACCTTGGGCTGCTTCCATTGTGGCTGTACTGTATGGAGAAACAAGATACTCTGTTGATCATGGTGTGGAAATGTGGAGCTGCTCAGAGCAGGCACCAAGTTTTAAACTGCCCTCTGGCCTGTGCTTAAGCAGGCAACCTAAGCATAGTCAGAAATCCTCTCTTGCAAAGTTGAAAAGTGAGGCAGAATACAGCTTGGTGAAAAAAGGAACACATTGGACATAATAGAGCAGACAGATGAAGAAAGAAGGGAGCTATGGGAGAGCTCCAGGACAGCATATGGGGTAAATCTAAGGGGCAGCACGCCCCTTCTGCCACGGAAACAAGCTACTGAAAAACAGCTTTTATTTACACATCTAAGTCTTCATGAACATCAGTACGGACGGAGTCAGACCACTCTTCTCCTGGATCATGTCAACTCATGCTCAACAGTCTAATAGCTGCCCTAAAGCACAGTTAGACTTTGAGAAACAGGTCATTTTTCTGACTGTGTTATGGTGTTTTGAACTGTAAATTCTTCCATGCGAGAGCTCGGTGTAGATCTACTGCTCATTCTCTTTTGAATTCTTGAGTTCTAGCAGATTGCCAATATTTGTCCTTTTTGCTTGTTTGTTTTCCTTGTAAAGTTACTCTTAAGTCTTTCAAAAGTCTTCATATAGTGCTTCAGTGGAAAAAAAAATCTCATGAATGTAAACCAAGCAAAGAGTTTGCTGGTTACACGCAAGAATGAGCTCCACAGGAGGATATACACATTACACAACTGATGTTACTAATGTCTATATCCTATTAAAGTTTACTGGAAAGATAGGTCCATACAGTGGATGTTGCATCAAGCCCAGAATAATGATGATGTTGAGCAGCATGAAGTTTGTTAAAAAAAAGTGGAAATGAGCCAGCAGGGATGTTGGAGACAAAAGAAGGTGAAAAAATATTTGAGAATTTCTTAAATTTTTAGATATGTTTTTGATGTTGCTCTTCAATGATTTAGAACACTGTGACGAGATCAGCTAAAACACTGGAAAAATGTTACCTATTCACTAACATAAAAAGAAGTCATATGTCAATATATTAAGCAAGAGTGATTTTTCAAGTTCTTCCCTTTTTTTTCCCATGGGAAAAAGAAGAGAGATGAAGACCATATTCTTTCCTAACATTCTTAATCACCCTGTATTTTACACACTAATATTGACTTATTTCATTTGTAAACATAGCCCCGAGTGACTGAGAGTTTGTTTGTAACACATTTAGATGAGATGTAATTACATATAATTTCACTGCTTGTGGGAGTTAGATCCACTTTTCAACAGACTCCTTCGATTTTACTCTTTCCCTAAAAGAGTTTCCCTGCATGAGCTAATGCAGAGTTGGATCTTGTCCATCCCTATGGTGTGTAAAGGGGTTACTTTTGCTTCAACAGACCAATATGAAAGTCAGACCTGCTTTTTTTCATGCTGGTCTCCCTAGGTGTGACACATCTGCGTGTAGACCTGCATATGTAACGAGCATATATTAGTAGCGAGCATATATATGTGTCAACCAAGAATTTATAGCCTTCTGCCAAAATGTTTTTTCCCCAATCCTTTTAAAGACATTCACTATGAGCACCCATCACTGAAGTTATTCTGTAAATCTTCAGACCAAATTGCTCTGTAGGATCAAATCCCCCAAGCTTTCCTAAATCTTGATGTAGTCTACTCAAAAGGAATTTTGTTCAAATAACTTTTAAATGAAAATTCTTCCTGACCAAATTCTAGCAAAGATACGGGATACTGTGAACTGATTTCTGAGTGAAATAAATCCCAGTTGATGTCAGTGGGAGATCTCATTAAGCTCTCCTTTGTCATTTAATAGTATGACAACATTGCAATGTTTAAATGAGTGTGATATGACTATTTGTATTACATATAATACTAGTTAACAACATCTTTCTTTGACAGTTTATTTTTAAGAGGAAAATTATAAAATGCACTTCCATTCTTGGACAGCATTATTTCTGGAAAAATCTCTGCCATAAAGATCAAACAAGAATTTTTAGTTCTGTGATTTTATACTAGGTCCAGATTCTGACTTTTGAAGCTGGCACAAGCCACAAAGAATTACAGGTAGTAGATTACAGTGAATAAGACTTAAAAGTACTCATCCATAGCAAATTATTTTATCACAAGGATTCTGATTACCTATATCAAAGTTCAAATTCTTTAACTGATTCGGTTTTTAAAAAATCTCAGAGCATTTTTTCTCTCAAAATTAAAAGAGATTGCTTAAAGAAAAAAGATAAAGCCAACTAGATGAAGTAGGTTTAGCTTTTATAGAAATAATTTTCTCAAAGGACAACACTCCTGATGATGACAACTCCTGCAGAATTACCACTGAATCCCTTACTGCAACACAGAGCATTGTAACTTATGAGAGTCTCCTGAAAAAATTCTGTAGCTTGGTAATTGCAAACCAAAATAATATTAACACAGAAATACACAGATAGGACCAGATTTTCCAAATTGGACATAAATTGTGCTAGTAAACCCAGAATGTGGATCTATAAAGCAGGAAGGATGATTTTGTGATGAAAGCTCTGGTCTGGAACCTAGGAGAAATGTGTACGTCCCACTTTTGTCCTGCTGGACAGATCATTATGCATGACTCAGCTCCTGTTTCCAGTCTGTAACATGGCTCTAACTACATAAGTATCTTAGAAGGATGCGGTGAAGATTTAAACTTAACAGTTCTGGTCACCCTGTGTTATGTAGTTTGACAAAGAAAGTTACAGCCAGTGCTCCTAAAGTCATGAAAGAAACTCTTATTCAGCTTTTAAAGAAAGACTGGTGCCTATGGAGGTACACAGTATATATTTACAGTGGGATTAGTCGTATAGCTTATGAAAGTATGCAGTACCACAGGCACAAGTTGGATGATAACATGATAATTATGATAGTTCACATCAGATGTCAAACATTTAAATATGTTTAACTGAATTAGTTGTCCGTGGTGAGTCTGTACCTCACACACAATTCTGAAAATTAGTCTGGTCTGTTCTACAACAGTAGAGTAGAGAAGTAATCAACCCAAGAAAGATGGTTATGTGGGCAAGTTTAACATATTTGTTTGTTTGTTTGTTTTTCAGATTGGGTCTCAGCTTCAACAGTATTTCTTCAGTTGAAAATGGTTCTCTTAACAATGTACCTCATTTGAGAGAGCTCCATTTGAACAACAATGAACTTGTCAGAGTACCTGGTGGGCTGGGTGAACACAAATATATCCAGGTAAAGTTTATCATGCTGCCTCAGAGAGCAATAGTTGAAAGATTCCAAATGGTATTTGTGTGTTTATTCGGTCTTGAACAGAAACATATACAGTATTTGTGCAAAAGGTAACTTGATGCAAGTTTCATAAATTGTTGAATAGGCATGGAAAAGTTGCATACAACAGGAAAACTCTTATTCTGATTTTTGTGTGGATGTGTCTATGGAGGTGTATAGACCTGGAGGTGTGCATTCATTATCTCCGTGTGTCTGAGGGGACTCAACAAATATGGGATTATTTGTGTACTTTGATTTCCTCTTTACTCAAAAAATGCTTTCAAAGAACATTTCTTCTGTTGAATTTTTTTCAATTCTACTCAGTGACATTTTGCAACCTTTCCCAAGACCCTTCCGTTTGGCATCTCACAAAGCTGTGCCTTCAGGAGGGCAAAGAGATGCAATATGCATTTCACATCAGCAGTATTTTTGAGGTCTGTGTGGCTGGATAGCTAGAAATATGGCCTCTTGGAACCAATTAAAATCTGTCTTCACTTGGACTGAGATTTTACGGGAAAGCAAGCTCCCAAAGAATGAAGACTCCCAAATGTAAATCACCACTTGCATGTAGCTTGGGAAAATTCATCAGAAATGGTGACTCTGGAGCAAAGTGATATTCATCAGCTATATTAAATCATCATTAGTGATTACTTTGGCTCTGAGTCCTGTACAGTTTGCACTCATGAGAGGGAAAACATTAGAGCTGGAGAGAAACCAATTAGCACCAAACATAT
This sequence comes from Aptenodytes forsteri, assembly GCF_000699145.1. NCBI lineage: Eukaryota > Metazoa > Chordata > Aves > Sphenisciformes > Spheniscidae > Aptenodytes > Aptenodytes forsteri. The sequence goes on along the minus strand of NW_008795909.1, from coordinate 1,388,175 downwards.
TCTTTATATACAGCACATCCTTCTGAACCGCAGCACTGTATTAATAATTCCACATCTTTGACTCCTGTTTTGGTTACAGTATGATCAAATGATAGTAATGTTATTAGATTGCCTTGCACAGCTTCTGCTCTTTCTGTAGAAATTATTTCTAATTGGGTATACTCTAGGTATTTCAAAAGGTAAGCAGAATCAAGCATTTGTTTGGAAAAAAGGATATATTGTTACTCTGTATAACATTGCACAATACATACCAAGAATTTGACATCAAATCGTTCATCCTATTTGCCACGGTAGCTCTATGTCTCACTTCTGTACTTCTATGCTTTTCAGGTGGTCTATCTTCATAACAACAAAATTGCTTCAGTTGGTATCAACGACTTTTGCCCTCTTGGCTACAACACCAAAAAGGCTAGCTATTCCGGTGTGAGTCTCTTCAGCAACCCCGTGCAGTACTGGGAAATCCAGCCTTCTGCTTTTCGGTGTATCCATGAACGTTCTGCAGTACAGATTGGAAATTACAAATAGATGTCTAAAGATGGGGTTTGGTTGTGTTTCAGCTAAAGTACCTGTTGTAATAGGCCTGTTCAAAAAATTGTTGCTAACAATTAATGCCAAATACCAGAAACTTCACTTTAAAGTGGAGATGATCCATTGATGTGGAATAAATGAATCATTACAGATGTACAAGATCAAGCATAACATCAAAAAGAATTGCCAACTGTGCTTTAAACCGACTTATTTCAGCCTTCTTTTCCAGCATGCTTTCTGTGGTATTTTTCAGTTTGCTGAATGCTACAGGTTTTCAGATTCCACTGTATATGAGATTCGGAGTAAATATTTGTCAAGCTATGATATAAAAAAAAAAAAAATAGCGATTGAGGTTATTTTTATAGCCACACACACACACAAAAAAAATAGTAGAGGGAAAAAAGACTCTCAAATCATCTTGAGACTTGAGAAGGTGAGAGTTACCTCCTTTAAATTTATTTCAAGCCCTGGAGGTTTAAAAATATCCACTATAACACTAAGCTAATTCTGAATGTATCTATTTAGCAGAGGCAAATAAAGTTGTTGCTAATATCATTATTTTGGGAAAAATAAAATAAATTCATATTGTATACATAGTTCTTTAAAGTTTGCCATTCTTCTAGAGCAATGCTATTCAGGATTAGCCTAACATAATCCTATTGAACAAAATAATGAGTAGTCTGCAGTAAAAAGACCTGTAACCTATGTCTGGAGCTCAATGACTAAATTTCTCTAGGGCAAATCCATCTCACCTTAGTCAAAAGAGCAGTTATAATGACTTCAGTGAGACTGCCTTGCAGAGCATGGTATTAGGGTTTAGTCATTGGTGTCAGTCCATGTATATATCTAAACCAAAAATACTAGCAGTTCACTGTTCACTTGTTCTGCATTGTACATTTGTCAGCATCCTTTACTGTTTTTGTTTTTTAAACAATGTTTTTAATTGTCAAGTAGAGATATGCAGGCTCCCCACCTGATGAATTTGTGAAATTTAGATTATAAGCAAAATCATAAGTATAGCAAAATATGAAGTGAAGTAACAGCAAGGCCTAGCTGGACATTGCTGGGACATCATTCGTAGAAGTATCTTCTTAGAGTGATTTGAAGCCCTCTGCAAACTGGGATTCTTCAACCCGTACCAGTGGGTAGCAAGCACATCAAAGGTAGGCTGCACATTTCTACTGTCAATCTACAAAGCTAAATATATACTCAATAAAAATGTCACCTTAAAAGAATCTTCTGCAGCCTCTTAATACTCCAAGGTCAATCTCTCTAATTTGTAAAACTTATATGTCATTTATATTAAAGAATAATGTAATACAGGCAAACTCCAAAGTGTTTGTCTTTATTTTCTGTTTTGATAGCATAACATAGTGTGTCAGAACTTTAATTATGATTAAGTCTTGAAAATTGAACATCTTTGGCATGGTGATAGCTAAAGTAAGAGCAGGTTGTGTGAAATTCTCTTGCCTCAAGAAACTTTTTCATGCCTAAAAATCATAGGTATTTTTTCTCGAAAATGAATATATTCTTTTTATAGCTGTCATTTATTCAGGTAGTAAATAATTGGAAATGATTATGAATCACTAAAGCCATTACACAGAAAAAGCGTGTTTGCATTCTTGTTAGCTATCTTCTTCATATAGTAGCCAATGATTTCCCCCATTTGCATCTGTTTTTTCTTCTGGGTTTCACATTTTCTGAGTGTTATATTTAAATAAAACTAACAGTACATTATATCCTTCTGTCACTGGAGGGAAAACCCTCCAGAAAATCAGCAGTTAGTTTTTTTCCTTTTGGTTCTTGGTTGGATATCTGCTATTATTCAGAGAGAGACTTCATGCAGAAAGCTAAGCACTGGCATTTCAATAGAGAACAAAGTCATTGTCTTAGCTTGAACAACTCCACAGGGTTTGTATGTACACAGTTCAAATTAGCAGTTACAGATACAACTTACAGGAAGAGATTTATACAATAAATAATAACAATTACTTATGACATAAAACTTCATATAAGCATATACACAAACTTCCCATTTCTCCCTCCATGGCTTTAAAATCTCTCCATACTAAGGCTTTTCTTTCAAATCAGAAGCAACTTTAAGTCCAGAAGAAAATATCTGAGCCTGCTCCTCCTCTGTAATACCCATGGTATGTCCCACACAAAGCTTGCTGCCCTCTGTGCTAAAGCACAGGCTATTCCTCATAAAATACACTCCCTGCTAACATCCAAGGGCTGCAAAGGTAACAGCACTTGCCTGATTCCCAGTCCTGAACACTAAAACAGAATAAGTGAATCCTATAACATGAGACCTCAGCAAGTTCACGACAAATTCAAAAGGTAAACACAATGTTGGTTTTCCATAAATTGTGCAGCCATACCTACAATGTCTGACTGATGGGACCCTATCCACACACAGCATCTGCAAAGATTTCAAAGCAGCCAGAAGCCCAATACTTTTAAAACTGCTTTTCATATAAATACAGAACAGATGGCTCTTCCACTTAAAAACAAAAGAAAAAAAAAGAAAGAGAGAGAGAGAGAAAGAACAAACGAACGAACGAACGAACGAACCCAAACAAACTATAAACAGTTGGGGGGAAAGAAAGAAGAGAGCTAAAGTAGAAAACCTTTAGGCCCAACAGTGTGTCTCCGATCCTTCCATAAAGTATGAAGATGGTAAACAGTCACAACTGTAGGACTCAAACACATAACGGAATAAAACCCTTGTTTCCTGGTGCAGCCTAAGGCATCTTATCCCTTCCTGCATCCCTGGGCCACGGAGGGGTCACTGCAGGCAAGGGTGCGGCCATCTCTCGGGTGTGAGAATAGACCGTCCTAGGGAGCCTGAAACAAAACATATCCTAGTAATTGGAAAATTCAAGCTGGTGGAAATAACAGATATGAGAATAAAAAGGTGTACTGACAGATCCTCAGCTGCAAGAATGATGGAAGAATTTAACTGACATACAGAGGCTTCTTATTTCTTCCACAGAATATAAAATTATAAAAAATCCAAACTAAAATGATAGCACTTGCTTGCCTTTGCTTTTAAAACCAATTTTCTAATAATATTTTTAAAATTCTATCTTTTTGTGATAAAGAAGACAGAATAATAAAATTAGAGACAACAATATGTTTTCTGCCATCTTAAATTAATAATGCTTATGATTCACCACATTACTTAGGAACATGCCTGAGTAAATGTTTGGACTTCCCTTTTTCTTATTTTAAGAGCTTTTCAGAATTATGGCCAATATTTTCTGTTACTTTTTGATATCTAAATGTATCAATTTTCTCTTAGTCATGAATCTTATTAAAGTGTTAATTAAAATCCCTATAAGAGGTTTTTAACTAAAGAAAATAGTCCCGTCTGTTTTCTACTGAATTGACTAAATAAGTTGGAAATGAAAATGATGTCTTGAAGAAGTGATGCTTCTTTAAGTTTTACTGTAGTTTCATGGCAATACTGTAAACTTATTCTTTTGCTTTTGTAGTATCCTTCCCACTTTTTTTTTTCTTTTTTTTTTTAATTCATGATATCCCTCAGGTTTAGGCTTTCCAAAAGTACATACACATTTTTGTTTAGCAAAATCATCTTTTGCTAAAGTGTTATTTTTTCAAAACTTGACTACAAATCAATTAACCCCTTCATATACGCTTGTCTTTTAAGGCCAGAAGGGCGCTGGCTGGTTTCTCCTAAAGTGCACCAGCTTATGGACAGTCATCATATACTTGATTGCTGAGGTATAAATGACATCAAATCTAATTTCATTTCCAGGAAAGGATCAAGTCTTAAATCCCTGGCATCAACGTGTTGCTCTGATTTCCAGGCCTATAGATTTTTTTCAGTTCCCTCCACAAACTGCTTCTCAAATCCTCTAAACACAATGTCTGGCAACAGCTCTTTGGCCCATAACCTGTTTTTTTGACCTACTAGTGAACCACTCTGACATAATATCTTTCTGCTTATGTTTGTTACATTTTTAAACAGATAGTATTACCTACCTCGCAGTCATACATACAAATTAGCAGAAAGCTGAGACATTACTTTTGTTTCATGCAAGTATTAATTTCATGCATCTATAATATCATACGCAAAACAACCAGAAAAGATTACAAAAGACTTTCTGATCCCACCACTACTCTGAAGTGCCATCTAGTGTCACTGAGGGACAGTAACAAAGTTACTGTTCACTGTGAAAACCAGGAGGAAAGACATTTATGAGACTTTATGAAAAGAAGCTACACAAATTCACATACTCACTCTGCTGTTTCACTTTTTTTTTTTGTCAGTGTGCATAGCTGTGAAATCAATAGCCTTTTTGTACATCCACGGTCAAATATTCTTGCTTTGCACATGGATGTGGTTTTGCTCATCCTCTCTGAATGTACACGTTGCTCTGAAGTCAGTTTTGCTACAGGGACTGGCCTACATCTCTGTAATTTTTTTTTCAAAAGAGGTGGCCTTATTTTCCATGGTCATTACCAAGCTATTGTTAGGTAGTTGGGTTTTTTTCCATTCCAAATTTTAAACCCAAAGGGGTTTAGTCTGTGCTAATTTAGTTGGAAATAGTTTATTCAATAAAAAGAAAAAGAAATTAAGGAGCATGTTAGTAACAAGTTTACACAGCACTGAAGGGGAAACATGGGCTGTGAGATGTTCAATATTAAGTGCATCATCTTCAAACTGAAATAGTGGAACTAAAAATACTTGATAAATTTTAGCATAAAACATTACCCTACAGTGCTCCAGCAGCTGCAGCTGCAATAGGACAAAGTATCTGTGCATCTCCTGAAAAGGCACAAAAACTGTTTTAGTGTTTGTATTAAACTCAACACAAACACTCAAACAGCTAGACTCATCAACGGATACATTTAAAGTGACATAAACCAGCCTTTGGTCTCCTGCCCTGCTTCCTGCTCTGGAAGCTTGGGGCTGTTAGTGTACCATAAGTGCCTGAGGATCAGTCTAGATACAGGTACTACAGAGGGCTGCTTACCCTGCCTGTTAAAACTCCACACTTTCCTTTCTGAGATACAAAGATGTGGTTTCTTCAAAACTGCTTTGTCAGGCTGTTCTCTCACTCAGTGTGTACATTATGCTGCTTGAAAGCTTTGGAGATTACCTCTATGTGGGTGTCTTAAGTCAGCAGACCAGAAGAATGTTAATGCTCTGTTACTGCCTGCTTAAACTGGGACTTAAATCTGTGGGAGAAAGAATGGACAAAACTATGAAAAATGGTATTGTTTTAATCCTATATATACATGCACACACATCTTTGTAGATTATAACATAATATTAAAAAAAAAGAAATAAAGGAAACTAATAATAAAATCAGAGAATCTGCAGTGTGATGAGAAGCAGTGATGGTCATGTTTCTGAATCCACATGTACGGCTGCAGCAAGCAACACAGTGAAGAAGTTTTTGGAAAATAACAAACATGGTAGGCCTTGCATCTGCAAACATTTACCCACATGAATAGTTCCAATGTTTTCAGTCAGAGGAACTGAAAGTTACAGATGGGCACTTAATTTTGAAGGGAAATTAAATAAAAGATACCACCCACTGTCTAAATACAAAAGGCAGTTTTTAAACAAACAAAAAACAAACTGTCTAAACCACCTCCATCCAGAAAAGTTTCATCCAAAGAATTGTGCCAGGTACTGTCTTTGGCTCACACCCAGATGGAGGGAAGACAAATACTTGCAAATTATGATTTCTGGTGATTAATGGCATGATATTTTGCCTATATGCACAAATATTAATTGGTAGGTTTTGTTGCTCCTGACATTTGGCAGAATGGACAGTGGAATACGTACTGCTTTATTCTGTATAAATGGTTACAATTTACAGAACTTTCTAGTTTCATATCTAACATGAAATGAAGCAAAATTCCAGGGTTTTTTTTCCTAGCTCTTTATGTTATTGACTCAACAGCATTGAGGTATATAATTTATGATAAATCATGCTTACACCTTTTATTCATTTTCAACTAATATATTAAACTACATATTATATTGGAATGAAAAAGCCTTAAGGATTTTGCTACTATTTTTGCAAACTTCAGGTTTGGACAAGTTACATTATTGCTTCCAGATGAAGACTTTAATTGAGATGAATTAGGCTAGTGCTTCTCCACACAGTAACTTTTTGAAAGTGTTCAAATCCCAATATAAAGGCATGGAAAATAGGGGCCATGTGTCTGCTACTAAATGCATGTTAGAAAGCCCTTTCAACAGGAAAACTCAGAACCAATTAAGCTAATCATGTAGTATTCTGCTGATGAATCCTTTCATCTTTTAATTTCAAGGTATTGAATCTTTGTGGGAATAAAAAGATTATAAAGAATAAACCAAATTTCAGAATGCAGAAAAAAAAAGTAATTTCAAAATGCATAAAATAATCTTGACATGAAAGACAGAATCATTGTAAATATTGCTTGGCTACGTTAGAAACTCTAGACAACTGAAATGCTTCAAAAGGCTTATTCAATTCTGAGAATAATCCTTTAGAGGTTTGTCCATACACATCATTCTAACGTGGAAGGAGAAAGTGGATATGTTGCAATGAAGTCTTGAAACAAAGCACTGTCTTTGAAGTGTTGGCTAACGGAGAACGATTGAGAGATCCTAAACCTCAGGCGATTTAGTATTTCATCATGCCATCACCAAAATTACACAAAAAGATTAACCTTTTGGGTCTTTTTTTTTTCTTTTCTATCCCTTACTGCTCATTTCCAACACCAAGTTCTTTAAAGACATGCCAACCATTTCTGACATATAGTAGGAGCCACTGCACGTGTAGGTTACGGGGAGATAAAGAAGATTGTGTGAATTTCTGTTCAACAGATGCAGATAATTGGATTGTTATGGAAAAAGTTAAGTAGTTAGGCTCCTTACTGCTCTCAAAGGACTAAATTACTGTGAAATGGTAATATTTCCTTTGAACTTCCTTGTCAGAATTCTGACCCACAGGATTGTTGTTTTCCCTACATCTTAGGCAGCGGGAATGTGCTCACACTATGGAAAAATACAACTACACATTGATTTTAGATTATTCTGCAGAGCTGAAAAAGAAAAAGCAGGGATAGGAATTGGAGAAGACATGTCCCATTTACCAAAGCTCTGCCCTAAAGAGGAGGAAGCTGAGGATACCTCTGACCCGCTTCCACCCTCCCTTACAGTTCAAGCGAGAGAAGAGATAAAAGAGCTTTCTAGCCACTTGGCTACCTCACGGACAGCTTCTGGGCTGGCATGAAAGCATGTGTGGTAGTACATGAACATATGTGAACCTCATGAAGGTCGAGGCAATCCCAGTATCAGTACAGACTGGGTGATAAATGGATTGAGATCAGCCTTGCAGAGAAGGACTTTGGTATACAGGTGGATGAAAAATTGGGTATGAGCTGGCAATCTGCACTTGCAACCCAGAAGGCCAATCACATCCTGGGCTGCATAAAAAGAAGTGGTCAGCAGGTCAAGGGGAGTGATTCTCCCCCTCTAGTCGACTCTCGTGAGACCCCCACCTGAAGTTATGCATCCAGTTCTGGGGTCCCCAGCACATGAAAGACATGGACCTGTTAGAGCAGGTCCAGAGGAGAGCCACGAGAATGGTCAGAGGGCTGGGACACTTCTACAAAGAAAGGCTGAGAGAATTGGGGTTGTTCAGCCTGGAGAAGAGAAGGCTTCGGGGAGACCTTATTGCAGCCTTTCAATATATAAAGGAGGTTTATAAGAAAGATGGAAAGAGACTTTTTACTAGGGCCTGTAGTGACAGGACAAGGGGCAATGGTTTTAAACTGAAAGAGGGTAGATTTAGGTTGGATATAAGGAAGACGTTCTTTACGTTAAGGGTGGTGAGACACTGGAACAGGTTACCCACAGAAGCTGTGGATGACCCATCATTGGAAGTGTTCAAGACCAGGTTGGACAGGGCTTTGAGCAACCTGATCTAGTGAAAGACGTCCCTGCACATGGCAGAGGGATTGGACTAGCTGATCTTTAAAGGTCCCTTCCAATCCAAACCATTCTGTGATTCCATATGCAGTACCAGGGCCCTGAGTACACCAGGAGGCTCTTGCTGCCATGACCATACTCTTCCAGAGCCTCTGCTTAAGCAGACATCTACCACTCATTGTCCCAGGAGCTACATTTAAGCTCAGGTCCTTGTCCTTTCCCTGAGCTTATTGTTCGGGTTCAGCAAGACAGGGCAACTGTGCAAGGGAAGGCAAGCTGGGAGCCAGCAGTTACACAAGGCAGGGCAGCAACCTCATGAGCAAGGTGCACAGTCCCACAGCACCTAATGAAGAAGAGCAGAGCTGGTTTGGTAACTGCAACCAGGGCTGGCCAAGCATCCAATGACAGATGTCCACTGAGGAGGCAGGTCCAAGGTCAAGCTCAGATATCAAGTCAATAAGATAATGCCAGGTACAAAACCAGGCACAGCATACCCACAACACAGCTAGGGCTGGGGGTTCAGCTTAAATACAGCTGCTGAGCCAATGGGTGGAGGCAGCATGGCTGGAGAATGTGGGTGAGGCTGGCCAGGGCAATCAGAGCCTGCTGGTGTGCTCAGGGCCCAGAACGTGGTGTGTTGTCACATACAGAGCTTGCAGAAGTCCCCAGTCACTCCAATGGCCTTGTTTGCAGGCTTGAAATGCTGGAAATAAATTAGTTCTTCCCTGAGGACACTCTTGGCTCCAAGCTTAACAGGCAGTTCAGACATAGACAAGATGACCTTTACTAGGCTGAGGGGCACATAGGTATAGAATAAATGTTCAACATCACCTGAGTGAATTAGGAGCTCAAACGCTGTTTTCCAAGACCTTGGAAGGCACATTTCTGAAAACATTTTGACATGTGAATATGTGACGAGTCATTAGTGGTGACTTTCAGGAGAAGGATATCATGCTCATTGGTAAAGCAAACACCTTCTTCCCTTCACTGTGCTTTGAATCAAAATGTCATGGGCTATCACCTGCACATCTATTCCCCACTTGCTTGAAAGAATGACCTTCATGTGGGTTCCCTAGAAAAGTCACCAATCTGAGACAACACAAACCTCTGATGGGTCTGGATGTGGGTTACATGAGGATGCAGGCTCACACATGTGCTCAGAACCAGCCTTGCTCATTCACCAACATTTGCATGCCTCATAAAACCCTTTTACTAAGTCCCAGAAAGGGGGAAGATTAAACCTCAGTAGGATAGGAGAAAAGCAGGAAAGCCTCACCAAAACTCTTTTACAGAAGGTGTGGGTCTTTCTAATGTGTCTGCCCTGTTTTTATTGTTTTCTGACACCAGGTGCTCTCAGGGTTATTCAATTATTGTTGTGTTAAACGTTCCATAATAAATGCAAAGATTTAACGGCTAAAACACAGTGTAAAACCCTTCCATTCATGAGCAAAGTTATTACAAATGTGTGATGCTCAGCTCTGGAAACAAGAAGGTCTCATTCTGCTTTCATGAGATTGGAATAAGAGCAATGGATTTTGCTATACCGCAACTGGCTAGCTATATTATCGAAGTTATCTATGGGATAGGAACATGACCTAAATTACAGTCTTGCTCACCGGTACTGCTGTAGCTAAGTTTGTGTCAGCAGTTCTATGCGAAACCACCTTTTCCACTTAAAAATTATTACTGTGCTAAAGCTTGGAATCAGATCTTATTTCTGGAACATATTTGTTTCTCTTCTGAAAATTAAAAATAATCCATGTATCTTCTTTAAAACTTCAGCATAAAACAAGAGTGACATATGCACACACACATGCATGCAAACACACATAAATTTTGAGAAAATGGTGAAAACAATGAAATTATAATTTAATAAAATTCAAATTGTGGATCAGCTAATGTCAGCAGACCTCAGGACCTGAATGTCTGTTTTCTTATTGATGTCCCAGGTTATATTCCAGAGTCTAAAGCTGCCATTTTCTAGCTCGGGATCAACTAGCATGACTTAGCCCCATCTCTGCTATCTTACCCCACGAAACAGGGTGGCTTCATTTAAACTCTCTGTTGAGAATGGTAAGTCCCAAACCATGGCTAGGAATTGTTCAGTTTGGGCTAGAATCATGGAAAAGCCCATTCTAATAAACTAATACTATAAAAAATGACTTGCCAGTGCCAGAGGCACTACATGATTTACTAGTGTAGGTAGAGCCTAAAGGGGAGGTAAGTCATCCATTTGCATATATACAATAATTTTAAGTGTGGTGACATGAATATTTTTTATTGATCTCCCCAAATATTGACAATGTTGTTACCTGCTTGTTGTCTGAATGCTTTCCTATTTTTTCTTCTCAGTCAGTTGTAATGCTTTCTTCAGCCCTTCCTGGCAAAGTTTATCTCTGTCTTTTTATATCTTTGAACAGCTGATAACATAGAGTTCTGATCTGACTGAGAGTTTGGAGGAGTTACAAAATTTGATTGCAATGTTTTACTTTCCATACCTACAGCCCAAAAGAAATTGCAACCCAGCATTTGAAGAGAGAATGAAAGAAATTCCCTCTAGGTTAGCTTCATATCGCTATTCCAAAAAGGTGCAGCATCTTTGAAAATGCTATTCTGTTTTGTAGCAAACGTATCTATATAAGCAAAAGTAATTTTAAATATTAAGAAAACGTGAAAAAGACAACTGGGAAGCTCAAGGGATAGATGTTGATTCCAGTTTTTTGTCCAAATCATTTTGCCATTTAGCAAACAGACATACATGTGTATAAATATACAGATACATAATTATCCAAATACAATTGCTAAGTGCTTACTGAAGTCCAAAGAATACAAAGCGGTAAAGAAAAAAGAGTCAGGCTAAGTAGACAGAGGTCTAAAATCTATGAGAGGTGAACAATCAACACAGGATGAGGGAAATGCTGGTACAGCTTATCCCTTCTTGGGTTGGATGGAGAGCAAATTAGACCTTAGGCACTCTTGTGTCAATTCAAAATAAGCCTATGAACACTTGTGATGCAAAATCTTTTAAATTGTTTCTGCCCTTTCCAATGTCTATAACTTATACAATTATATATGAAAACTATTGAAAAGCTTTGTTTGACTAAAACAAAAGAAAACTCTTCAGTGAGGACTCAGGTGATGATCTAATGGAAGCAGAGGACTGTCTTCTAAATTTTTATTTGACCTTTCAAAAAATTCCCTATTTTGGCTTTTTTATTGCTATGTTTTTTAGAGGTGGTAAGAAAATGGAAAATACCTGTGGTGGAATAGATCATGACTGTCTCCAGGCTTATACATCTCAGTTTGCTTGGCTCTATTTCTGTGACATGTCTTTGCAGATATTGTGCTGAATACTCAGCTAAGAGAAGTCTACAGAGAAAATTGTTGGCGAAAATGCTGTTCAGACAGTTTACACAAAGTGAGGATATTATCTCACTTAGGAGACTGGCTATCTACCGGACTCGAGCTCGAAGGGCACAATTCAGGTACCAAAACATGTGTCTAATGTCATTCTAGATTGCTTAAATGTGCCTGGCCTCCTGCCACTACTTCAGGACAGGACAGGTCTCCTCAAGATCCTGAGTCGTAGCAGCCAGCCCCACTGTCCAGGCCATGTCAGACAGCAGTAGATGCCTTTGCATCACCAGCTGACTGAAGCCTGTTGACAACAGGCAGTTGCCTAAAAGCAGATGCTTTGTTATTAGGCACTGTGGAGTACTGTGCTTTGTCATCAGCTGCCCCTTGAAAAGGGGACAGGTCTTTAAGTCCTTTCTCATAACCTATACAGATGAGTTGGATACTTTAGAGCATCTCAAATGATACTAGATGCCTACATTTAGGTAACAATACTGTTATGGTGTCTGTGTTAGAGAGTTGAAACACTCCCTAGGCTCCATAACTCTATTTACTAGATCCCTATTGACCATGAGGAGTGCTTGGACTCCTAGCACACATGTAGACACCTGTTTGCTGTCTCTCAGGATCAAAGTGTGAGATACAGCGTGTGAGACCATTTATAAAAAAGGTGGTCTGCATCTCACAGAGAAGTGGAGGTAATCTTAATGAGATATAAGATGGAATAACTTATGAAATAAATAGCTTTTCTAATGGGAAATTTTATTTTGTGAGATGTTGCTAGCAGTGCCATGCAGCCTATAATAAAGCATTAATAGAGTTTCTCACCACTGCACAATTCCTAAGACAAAAGGTATTGCATACAACATGAGGTAAACCCACTCTGGACTTCCTTACAATGAATAAAGACAAGTTAATCACTGCATTGGAATCTAGTGGTTGCCAAAGCTGACCATTTAATACGATCAAAAGCATTTTTCCAGCCAGTACTTCAGAGGAGCTCAATGTCCCCAAACAGGAAAAGGATGAGGAAATTTGTTTGGGAGGAAAAAATTAGAAGAAAAATAAGAATACCTATACTTAAAAAGAATTCAAGAGATTATCCTCAGATACCTTTTCCCCCCTGATTTTACAACCAAAAAAGGCCAATTTAAGCCATAACCTTGCTTGTTTCAGTAGAAAAGTGAAATGGAATTAGAAGTGAAAAAAAATTAAAAGTATGAGACATGAAGAATGAGGAAATATAAAGTATATATAGTAGTGTCTCTGTACTTATTAGTAATAAGGCAAAAATAAAACTGAGTTGCACTGAAGATATCAGTGACAGATTCACAGATAGCATGACTGAAGATAGTTGGAAGAAGCTGAAGTTTATGATGAGGAAAATAAATTCTAGTAATGTTGCAGAACCATGACTAAACAGACACAAGACAATGGGTAGAAATTAAATATGTAAAAAAAAGTCATTAAACACTGTTTCTCTGCATTTGGAGAGGAGTAGACTGGTGCACTTTCATCAGACTGATGTACTTTTATCATATGAGGACTATCATGTTTTTTTTAAAGGGAAAAACTAAATAATATTTGTTAGTGAGAAATACTTTATAATTGGGGTTTCTTAATAATTTGTACTTGGTAACTTGGTGGGTAACAGAGTCTTCTTCAGTAGCAGTGGATTTTTCCAAGGTGTTTCATTTAAAAAAATACAATGAGCGGTACTTTAAAAAACTGTACTTTGGCTCCCAAACTGTCCCGTCCTCACGGCAAAGACAATTTATCACCAAGTGGATATGTTCCAGTAGAGGGTCGCATCAACTGGCAGAAGGCCAAATGCTATGTGCTGGTTATCTGGACATCATGTTCAAAGCTAAGGGGTATGTGGCTGCACACCAGACTGCTGCTTTCTACATAAAATCATAGAATCATAGAATGTCTTGAGTTGGAAGGGACCCATAAAGATCATCGAGTCCAACTCCCTGCTCCTCGCAGGACTACCTAAAACTAAACCATATAGCACCATACTGCTGCATTACTTTAGGCAAAGGGTGCAGTTATAGGAACTCACTGGGAGAGAGTGTCTCGTGGAGAAGAATAATGATGCAGTAAACCAGCCTTGCAGGAGGCAGCAGTTCCCACTCCCACTGAGGTCTTGTAGAGCAGACTGTCTCAGCAGCTGCTGCCCACTGCAGCTGCATGCCCAAACAGAAGCAGCCAACTCCCCAGGACCTCACCATACACCCTGCAAGCTGGAAGCTACTGTTCCTGTACCAGCTGGCAACGCTGTTAAGTTCATAAGCTTAAAGTTTTCTGGTGTTTGTACTTCAAGGAGAAACAGAAGACGACTAATGTACTGAGTGGGGATGCCTTGGACCTGTGCTAATTGAGCAGACCCTCCTTCCTACCAGCCTGGGAACCAGCCCTCTACTTCTGGATGCTTCCTGCAAGGACACATTAGCAGACACAAGGATGAAAAGTCTGACAAATAAGCCTTACTCAACTGTCAGTCTAAATTATGTCAGCTGCTACCCCAAGATGCAACCTTCTGTACACAGACAGGAAAGTGCTGAGTGCCTGTCATAACCTGCCAGATCCTGAAACCAGCCTAGAAAAGTCCCAAACTTTTCATGTCTTAGATCATGGTTATATGTTGTCTGGAGCATAAGCAGGCAAAGGCATTTTGTTGAACTCAGTACAGCAGTAAGGATGAAGTTTAATGGTTCGTGTTATACAACAGTTCAGGATAGATGATGCAACATCCCTTCTGACCTTAAACAGTAGTGATCTGAAAGCAGACAGGCTTTGCTAATGCTTAGATTAGGGGAAGATGTTTAACACCCAATGATTTTCAAAGGAGGTCTACGTTGATACAGCATTAGTATATACAAACAATAAGCAGTGAGCTAGCCAAGTTTGCCAGGTCCACCTTTTTCTTTTCCTATAAATTATCTGTACTGTTTAAAATACAGAGCTGCTACCAAAATTTTTACCTGTAACCACAACTTTCTCACAAATTCAACAACTCCTTGAGATTCTCTTACACTCTTTACATTAGGAATCATTTGAATTGGTTCATGTTCCAGGGCCTTTCATACTGACTTTCTTTCATACATAGATCAGCACATTTTAGATGCTATAATACAAAGTACAGTATATATATATATGGATATGTTTTAAAAACAGCATCTTGCCTTCATCTGTGCAGTTCTTATCATAAAAGAGGTTTGATCAAGCTTTGAATCAAATCAAAGGAATTTTGCCATTGACAATTTGAATCAAATTAAGTGCAGTCTAGTACAAAAACAGTCTGAAAAGCAATGGAGAGGAGGCTAACAGTACTAGAATATAGACACTGTCAAGTTTGAAGCAAAACAGTGAGCAATTTTTCAGAACAACAAAAACAAAGATACAAAAAAAAAAATTCATGCTCAACTAAAATATCTGTTGCGGTCTGCTAATAGGTTGTACCACTATTACCATTTTTGTAAATTTCCAAAGCTGTAATTTCCTTTTTAGGAGAAAGGAAAAAAAGGATTTGGATCACCACAAATTTTGTAATGCTTATAGTATGTGCTCTAACACTTTCCATTTAACATGTAAGTGCAGTGTAGAGTCTGAACAAATAAAATTTCAATTTGGAGGAATGGAAGTTTTCAGATGAAAAAATAATAAGCACCTACTGCCTTCAGAATCTGGAACTGAATTGTTTTTAGTGGAACTCATTTGATATGAGTCAGCCTTAAGTAATATTTTAAAAATGCTGCAGGACTTCACAGAAATATTTAACTAATTATTACTGGAGATTTGAGTCAATATCACATTTTTGTTTACAAAATATATATACACTAACAGGCTGTATATTCACTATTTAGAGATATGGAAAACACCATGCATAAACACTACACTACCTCTTTATAACTAAGTGGCTTGCTGTATGGTGTCCATGGAACGGCCTTTTCCCTTAATGGAGATTTCTTTACCTTCTGCTGCATGTAACCAATTAAAATGAACTAGCCTTCATTTCATCTTGAGAGTAATATTTAATTTAAATTATGAGTGATCAAAGCAAAAACTCACTACTCATTTTATGTGACAATGTGAAAAGTTCCACAAGCACCTTTTCTGCGTGTATATGCTCCTATGACCCAGATATCCTACTCTTAATTTTGGGCACCCAAATCTCTTGATTTTTAGGGTACGCATCTGTGTACCAGATGTGTACATAGGTTTAAGACTAAAAGGAAGAAGTTGGTTTAGATAATATCTATTAGGTTTTAGTAACTTGAGACTTTTTTTAGGAAAATGGGGATTAAAAGCAAACAGACTGGGAGGCGTTTCCATTTATGCAGAAGTGCTTAGAAGTTATAAAGAATATAGTTTTACAGGAGAGGAAAGACAGAAAGGATATCACTGATGAGTGAAGACAGAAAATAATGAGACTGTAACTCACAATATTTGAAGGCTAGGTCTCACCCACTGCAAAGTGATATACTTGCAGTGAGTTCTGCTTTCAGATTCTTTCACTACAACCTGTGAGACTTCTTGGCCACCTCCAGCCAT
Source organism: Aptenodytes forsteri (assembly GCF_000699145.1). Classification (NCBI taxonomy): domain Eukaryota; kingdom Metazoa; phylum Chordata; class Aves; order Sphenisciformes; family Spheniscidae; genus Aptenodytes; species Aptenodytes forsteri. The sequence goes on along the minus strand of NW_008795909.1, from coordinate 1,371,776 downwards.
GAAAATATGAATTAACAAGAAAGGAGCTTTGCATCAAATAAAAGGAATATTTCTGTTCATGTATCACAAGCCAAAGAAAACTAGATGAGAATAGGTTTTGATCACATTTCCCAACAAAGAAAAATGAAGAAAATTAATTTTGGAGAAAACAAACTGAGATGGCTTAATTAGGAGCACAGTTGCTGTAGAGGTGAAATATCAATACGTCCTGACATTATCAGGTATGAAACTTATTCACAACCAGTTTTCAACTTAGATGTCGTAGGTGAATTTACACATTATTTTGTGTATTCCTTGAAAATTAGCTAGACTATGTTCACATGCCATTTAATGACTTCTGCTACCAAAAAAACCCCAACAAACCAAAATAGGGCCAGAAAGAAGAAATCACCCACCCACTTTCCCACCCTTTGCTGCAGAAGAAGCCATACCTCCATTTGCTGGGCTCTGGTCCCTACCTGCTCTTCCAAACAGAGGTTTATGAGGTGAGTGCTTCATGAGTCAGAACAGTAAGGTTAGGAAAGCATATAAAACGATGCTGAAGGGACAGTATTAAATAACAGAGTGGAGAGATGGCAAAAATCTTATTAAAGAAAAAGGAAAATCTATTGTTTTATATCTTATCCTTGGAAGGCATGTGATTCTTCATCTTGATTGTGCAATTTATATCGCTAATTTAAAACAGTCAGCAAGACAGGAACTATATGAATGAAAAAGTCTCAGCTGAACTTTATGTGACCCAAGCTTTTGCAATATGTTAATTGCAAAATATCACATTTGTTTAATAAGAATTTTCTACAAGTTATAAAGATATGCATGCTTTATATTTCTGTTAATAGAATGAAAAAAAGGATGTATACTGGACCTACAGAAATCAATGTAATAAACAACTGGTGCATAAATATAACTGTGCCAAAAACATATTAAGACTGCACTATACTGTATTTGCAGCCAATGTACAATTCTATACTGCAAATATAAAACTACATCTATTACTGAAAGATCAAAATATATTTTAATTTATTCTAATATTGAGCTTGTCCTTCAAAACAAATCTTTAGTCATAGAAAACACAACTAGTGCCTTTCCCGTGAATTTTAGAATTCTCTTTACAAGCATTATGCTCCATTGCTCAGCTTGCTGTACCTTCTTCCACAGAACAAACCTCAGTATTGCCTTAAAGGGCATCTCTTTCTGTGTTAAAAATCTTTTCTTTATTCCGGTTGATCTTTTGCTGAGTGCTCCTGCTTGTTGCCCCATTTGCAGCTGAGGCTACAGTTTAGGTTTTCCTTGGTCAGCTGAGACTAATGAAGTAATTTTCAGACAAGTGTCATACTGTGCATGAGAAACTCCATCTGGTCTCCGTTTGTCCACACGCAGAACAACAACAGCTTTGTCCACTTCTACATTTCCAGTTCTGATACCGTGCATACTTCTTCACCTACTTAGCTTAATTCACTATCGTAATCCTACTGCTTCACATTCACTTATTTGCATCATTCAAATAGTAATGTAGTTATGGTCTGTCATCAGCATGTTTCCTAACGTGTAAATGGTTCTCCCACACCAGGCGTGATCTCAGAACATCAAAAGAGTAACATTCACTCCCTATGGGCTGCACTGGCACTTGGCACTCTGTCTTGAGCAAATTTGTTTGCTAATTGCTTTATTGCAGAAGCACAGAGGTCTGTCATAGTTTGGCGTCTTTCCTGTTCTCGGTGAAGGGCACTGAATTATGCCAGGCCTTTCCCTGCTCCCAGTAACCTGCACTGGCACGGAGGCCCAGATGCATCAGCAGCAGATTTTGGGGGAAGCCCACATCCAGACTCCTCTTCTTCAGGAAGTTGCTAGGGTTCTTCAGCCCAGCCACATCCTGTACCATGACTTTTCATAAATATAGCTAGTTGGTAACAGACAAAAAAACTTGATCTGTACCCACAACAATTACAGTCAAATACAATTAAACCCACAAGACACTTTAAAATAGCTTGTGCATGCTTTCTGCATGTACATTTCACATTTGTCCCCATCCAGCTTTATAAGAAAGAGCTTGCACCCCATAAAAAGGGAAGACATCCACCATTTAGAGATAAGGGAAGGTTCTTATAGAAACATTAAGACCCACTTTAAACAGTTACTGTCTTAATGCATTATTTTTTTGGCATTGCCTGGTGAAAATAACATCTCATCCAAGCCTTAAGATGCATTCTTGAACTACATCCATGGAATAAGAAACAGACAACGTAAAGCTGAGTAGTTCCAGATTCTGAAAAGCAGGAGAAAGCTGTAAGTGCAAAAATGAACAAATGTATAAAGTGAGTTTACAGTAACTGCTGAAAAACCATTCCTGGGATGTGTTTTTATTAAACAAACATGCACTCAATCACCAAAGTAAATCTCCAGACCAAGTAAATTCCAATGCTTTGCAGAAGAAACTTTGAACTCGGTATTTAATGTTGTGGAAAAGGTTATAATTCAAAGATAATCCTGCATCTTTGGTTCTGATCCTCAAGCTAAAACTTTTATTAAGGATATTTTACTGTGGACATAAGATAGTTAAAGAAAAAGGCAGAAATGAATGAGTCACTTGGCTGAAGAAGCACAGCAACATTGAGGTCTGAGCACTATTTGTTAGCTCATGTCTAGCAGTATAAAATAAGTTGGAAAACAAAAGTCTGTTTGTAATCTGTTTTATAATCCAAAATGTTTTCCCTCTAAAATACAAAAAATCCTTGTATAAGGCTATGGTTAGTGGTCTAAACTTTCTCAGGTTTGTGAAACACTGATCATTCTCTCATCCCACAGGAATAACAGATGGGTTGTCCTTGTACAAAATATGGTATCCACCTGCACTTCATTAGAGAGCTGCATTTTTGTACATGCCACACCACAAGATCACCATGATGACATAGCAGCTTCAGAGAACAGCGTGACTAGGGCTTTTTTTTTTTTCCTCTTGTAACACAGAGGATCTGGCAGACTTTTACCTCCTGACACTGTTTACAGCATATATTGGTCGATACAGTCCCTTATTGCATCTGCTCTGGGAATTAAGGAAAGCAGCTTCAAAGCAGTAAGGTAAGTGCTGCTGCATGTTTTAACCGTAATGTTCAGCTATTTAAATGTAGCTGTAATGGGAACATGAAAACATGTCAGGATAAGTTTGCCAATTTGTAAATTGAACACAAATCAACAGTTGCTTAGTGGATTCGCTTTCTTAGTTTCCTTAAAACAACCTCACATATTTTGTGCATCAGTGTTGCGCTTTTTTACAGTTTGTTTTGTCCTACTTCAAAAGAAGAGTTGATGTACAGTACAAATAAATTTGTAAGACTACTCACTGCTTACTTATTCATTCATAATCTATCAGTAAGAGTTCCACAGACTTCATTTGTTAAATCATTTTGCTTCATTTTAAAAAAGACAAGGTATCCTGATATTTAAATAATTAATCAAGAAATTTTTAGTTAATTTTAAAGCACATTTTAAATATACTATTAAAACTTCTTAAAATTAAATCTTTTGCAAAATGTGTAAGATGTTATGCTGCAGAATTAAGGTATATTTAGTTTAAGGCTGATTGAATAATAAACATATTTATTTTGTTTCACAACAACTTTAGAATTAAGGTAGTATAGACTAGCTCCAAAGTAGTTTGAGTAGTTTGTCTACTCTACTGTAGTAAGCATTTTTCCAAAATAGTGGATTTGCTATTTAGTATGTTTTGGCAAGTTGCCTGAGCAACTTCACAAATATTTTCACAGGTATTTTACAACGTAACTGGTTAGAACAAACGCAGGCAATTAGTTCAAGCATGCTTATGTTATAACATAAACATCTAAGAATGTATTCTGATTTTATCTTTTGGATTCATATAGTTCAGTGCAACAAACAAGCATGTGTACACGATGTATTTACCTTTTACACTTCTGACACAGAAATATTTAGATATGTGAACGATAAATCCATGAATAAAACAAGTTAACTACACTGCATATGTACTTTACTGTGCTATTTTATGTCACACACATGCTTATATGCCCTTGCACTACAGAATTGTCACCTACATTTTAAAATGTTGTTGATAAAATAATTCAAAATACTTGCTATCTAATTTTTTAAATTACTTCCATGGTTCTGCACAGCAGTTAAACATTGTATACTATTCAAAAGAACTGTCAGCCTATGATATCAATAATAAAATTAAGCATTACAAATATAATTTTAAACTAGAACAATAGAATTTGAATTTAAAATAGGATGTTTATGCTACTTTATCAGTAAGACTATAAAATGATGCAGATGTGTAAAAATGTCACTGTAAGGCCAAAGAGTGTAGTCCAAGAAGTTCATTACACTTTGTCTTATACTTTGAATACAGAAGCAGTTAGTCCCCCATCCTTAATGTTTAGTACCTAAATAGGACCAGATTTTGAGCTGAATTGTGTCACTGTAGTGTCTTTGCTTTCAGAGGAGCTGTACTTATTTATACCAGCAGGGGACTGAATGTTGAGTTTGCACGTTCTCATGCAGTAATGAAGAACAGACAAAGGAAATTACACTGATAACTCATATTGCAATGATTGCTCTATTCTATGGTTTGGAATTAGATAAATGTGATGGGACCAACATCATGGAAAAGATATGCAATCGTCCTCCTTATGCAGGGGACAGCAGCTTAACATCTAGCAGAGGGACTTTGTGGGTGATTGACTGGAGATAACATGAGAACATTTTTTTAAAAATCTTCATGCTGTACTGCATGAGACCAATAGGCCCTGCCTAGAGGTAATTTAGTTGAGATTATTAGCTGACTAGAATGTGATGTGGCTTTTATCAAGCCAATAAAAGCAAGGAAACTTAGAATTAGGGAAGGGAAGACTTTCTAGCTATGGCCCTGCATTTTAACACTAGGTACTCTGTAACACTAAACAATGCCAATAACAAGACTAACTTACTCTGCTGGAAGATTGCCCAGATCTGAGATCAATGTCTTGTGGTCTGTTCACAGGCTTCATATACTTTCTGAAATTACTTGAGAACAAGAAGGTTCTAAGGATTTTCTTAATTGTCTCACTCCCTGAACAGTAGTTGAGTACACTGAGCCTTGTCTTTTACTGGTGAAAATCAAAGTAAGCTCACTGACTTCACTTTTCCAACACAACATCTATCTACGCAGTAAGAAATAAAAGCAAGATACTAATATTCACAGATTAGCATCTTGTGAAGTATCTGATGAGAAAGGTATGCCCTTAAAAAGTAAGGTGAGACCACTCATATTGGATCACAACAAAACATCCCCAAGGACGCTGAACATCCTTTTGTGATACGTGAACTGGAAGACCAACTATGTGAAGCCAGTGTTTTATTGTTCTATTGGTTTAGAATGGTCTTACAATGTAATCAACACAGTTATTGTTATATATAGAATTTGCAAGAACATTTGCACTATCTGAAATTTAGTTATTTCAGATCAACTGTAGATCCATATTAGATAGAGCATACTCATGCACACATATGCAGTGCTGGTTGTTTGACATGTCCAAGATAATATGCTATATATTTCTATTAGTTTGTTCTTTAGATGAATATGAAACTTAGTGGATCATGCTTTACTGGACATGATCCATGAGAAGATGATATTTCAAGCTACAGGCATCTTAACAACACACTATACAGCAGATCATTACCCTCAGTTTGTAACTTCCCTGGCTCTTTCAAACTTAAGTCAAATTGCCATATGTTATTTAGATGTGAGACAATTCGGTATATTATAGAATCATAAAATCATAGAATAGTTTGGGTTGGAAGGGACCTTTAAAGGTAATCTAGTCCAACCCCCCTGCCGTGGGCAGGGACATCTTCAACTAGATCAGGTTGCTCAGAGCCCCGTCCAACCTGACCTTGAATGTTTCCAGGGATGGGGCAATATTAGGAAGGCTTGATAGAATTTAAATGGCAGAAGTGCCTCTGAACATGGCCTTCAGCAAAACTGAAAACTCTTCTGTGCCAAGTTTAGAAAACTTGGACTTTATTATCGTTCTTGTGACTTAATGAATGAATGCAGGAGGGTGTAAAGAATGTTTTACTTATAACAGCAGAATGGCCTGCAATTTTGCTTTAAAAAGGCAGGTTATAACAAGACAGGGGCTGTAAGTTTATAATATTAACAACGCAATACTAACAAATTAATATATTTTTTCTTAATTAATAGCTTTAAACAGGAAGCCTAAATTAATTAGTTTTTAATTATAATCTTTATGTGGAAAAATTTCAAATATTGCTGAAAGAGAGAAAAAATTAAAGTTATAACATTTTATTCCCTTTCACCATACAGGGACAAGACACATTGCAAAGATGACTTTAAACTCCCTACCCGTCTTTCTGTTATTGATTAGTGGCATTTTTTGCCAATATGACTATGGTCCCGCAGATGATTATGGTTATGATCCTTTTGGGCCATCCTCAGCAGTCTGTGCCCCAGAATGTAATTGTCCTTTAAGCTACCCTACTGCCATGTATTGTGACAATCTTAAACTGAAAACCATTCCGATTGTACCAAGTGGAATAAAATATCTTTATCTTCGAAACAATATGATTGAGGGCATTGAAGAGAACACGTTTGATAATGTAACAGACCTACAGTGGCTGATCCTAGATCACAACCATTTGGAAAATTCAAAAATTAAGGGAAGAGTCTTCTCTAAACTAAAGCATCTGAAGAAACTTCACATTAACTACAACAATTTGACTGAAGCTGTTGGACCACTCCCCAAAACTCTGGACGACCTGCAATTAAGTCACAACAAGATCACAAAAGTCAATCCTGGTGCACTTGAGGGGCTGGTGAATCTGACTGTCATTCACCTCCAGAACAACCAGCTGAAAGCAGATTCTATTTCTGGGGCTTTTAAAGGCCTGAATTCGCTTTTGTATCTTGACTTAAGCTTCAATCGACTTACAAAGCTACCAACAGGACTGCCTCACTCCTTACTCATGCTGTATTTTGATAATAACCAGATCTCCAATGTTCCCGATGAGTACTTCCAAGGTTTTAAAGCCCTGCAATATTTACGTTTATCCCACAATAAATTAACAGATTCTGGAATACCAGGCAATGTCTTCAATATCACATCACTGGTTGAGTTGGATCTCTCCTTCAATCAGCTGAAGAGCATTCCAACTGTTAGTGAGAACCTCGAAAACTTCTACCTCCAAGTCAACAAAATTAACAGTGAGTTAAATTTGCATATTTTCAATATTATTTACCACAGTCAATGCAAGTATCTGAAAGGGTAAATTAACCAGTCTGAAGAAATGGTACTGGTTAGACACATTGACGTTTCTCTGACTGTTGTCCACATTAATGTTAAAAGACAGACATTTATCTGATAGCTACTCAAATTAACCTTAAAGACAGAAATGTCTGTTTTTCTACTAATGTGGGTATTATTGGCCAAATTCTCATCTCATGTAAGTTGGAGTAACTCCATAGAAGCCAATGGAGTTGACTTATACAGTTGAGGAAAAAAACAGTGGGAAAAGTTTAATCAGTGTGGAAGACATTTGGAGTTCATGTCAGCAAAAAGAGACAGCTATCAGCTGAGGCTCTGACTATGCTATGTGTAACCATTCAGAAGGCTGGTAGGGAAAGTGCTGGAGGGAGGAGAGAGGGAGAAGACAACAAATTCATAAGGTATCAGGCACAAGGCACAGTGAAAAAGATACAACAATGTAGCTGCTTTTTTCTCTTTCGTTCCTTCTTTCACAGAGTATCCCTCCAAACCCATCTTGAAATCCAAAGAGCTGCCCCTATTGTTTCTTCTTTTCATTCCCTTTTCCCACATTGTATTATCAGGTGGCAAGCTTGTCTCCATTCAAGCATGATTTGAAAAAATGTTCCTTCTGAAGTCAATAAATGTCATACCTTGCACAAGATCATGGAGTTTTTTACTGAGACAGGGCTTTTACGAGGCTGTCCTAATCCTGGGGTGGGAAAGAGGTGTTGGAGAGCTGGAGAGGCCTCACCATCACATCAGAAGCTCTCCAGCTGCACCTCTGTCAGCAGCGGTCCCTGATGGAGAGGCAGATCTGTCAAACATAACAGTGTTTCTGCAGGAGGACTTAGATTATCTTGCTAGCTGGCACAAGGTAAACCATAAAACCCTCTCTTCTGTTTGCCTGCTCGTATCTGTCAGGGGTTTAGGTTATCAATGTTAGCTATTCCATACATAGCTAACTCCATACAGACGTAGCCTTTGAAGCCAAACATTTTAGTGCTGATTTTACCAGACAGAGGGCAAGACCTTTTGAAATGTTTTGTATTTACTATGCTTCACATTTTCCTCAACATTATGATTTTTTTTTCCTATTACATCTCAGTTCCTTGTTTTGATGAGGGAAAACAATGAGTTAATGCTTCCTACCTGAGGCACCACATACAGCAACCTGTAGAACTCGTATCAGATACTCTCCCTCTCCTAAAAGAGCAAACAATGATAATGTTTAATTTCTCATGAGATATATGAGGCAATTTTCCCTGCTTAGAATGGTTGTTCTGAGCCTTCTGCAAGATACCCAGGTACCGAGTTTGCTTTCCATTCACATTTCCAAGGACTTCTGAGCAATTGTGACAACAATTTAATTTTGCAATGAAAGCTGTATTTCCAGAGTACTGGTCAGCAGCAGAAGGGGATGGTGTGATAAGTGTGCACCAGCTCTGCTGCACTGTCATTGCTACCCTATGGGCTGGTGCAAGAGAACTCCGATTTACTGGTTTTTGTTTAACCATAAAATCTAGCAGACTCCAATAACAAATTTTCTTGACTATCTAATTTCACAGGCATAATATTGTGTTCCCTAAGATGCTAATTGACAATGGGGGACAAAATTTAGTTAGCAATAAGCATTTCAGTTTAATGAAGTACAAGATACAGGGTGATCAAAGCCTTTGCAGTTCACTATTCATTACACCTGACCTACAGCTGTGAGTGCTTAGTCTTTCTAAAAATTTAGTTGATTGACCTTTGAGTATTTGAGCCTCAAACAAATGACTAGTTTCCTTTCTTAATAAAATATTGTAATTTGCCAGACATTTGTGTAAGGATGACTGTAAACAAGGCCAGCTTCCCTTCCATACCATGGCCCGTGGTACACATATACTGTGAGAGCGAGACTTTTGTATTAGGGGTAATGATAATTTGTCCTACAGTGTACAAAAGGTATAACCTTTCAGATTATGCTTATATAGCTTAAAGTTTTCACTTATACTGAAACCTAACATGAATATATTTCTCCAGAGTTCTTAATTTGCTACTGTCTCCCTTTTTCTCAGGTACCTTTAGGCTATCAATTAACATTTATATTTGTCTAATGAAGAGTAATCTGGTTCCAAGCCTTTTGATATTCCCAGAAAGAAAGGAAATATTTCTCTAAATTATTGTCCATGACTTTCATCCTGGGCTTGCTACAGTCATTATGCATTGCCATACATAAGAAATTACCTGTTTGAGAAATATCCTCATTTGAGTGACTGAGCTTTTTGAACAAGAGTTGATGAATATACACATAAAAAAAATTGTAGCCGAATTGGCTTTACTTCAGTTCTGTCTTCATCTGTGATGCGAGGAGCAGTGGGGAAAGCAGATAGCAAAGCGGAATGAAGACAAATTCAGAGTAACACCTCTGATCTCTAACTAATAAATTCAAGCACATCCATTGTATTGAGTGTAAGTTAGGTATCAACTGTATACTCCATCTACTGTACTTGATGCTAGTTGGACCTCCAAGCTAGCATAGGACCATGGAAGGTTTATAAAAGCCTTTGCTTTCTCCATACCTCAAACCTAAACTGTAACTTCTAAATTAAAATTTCTTTTTTTAATATTTCTTATTAGTAGTAATTTAAGGATAGAATTTTCTGTTTAATAACAGTGGTTTGCTACCATGCTTTAAGATGCCACTAGGATTATATACATATATATACACACACACTTGTAAAGAAATGGAATGTAAACTGCAGGATGGAAAAACGTACAGGAATCAAAGAGGTTCAGTGACACAGGAAGAGGGTCCAGAGGCAGACTTCTCCATATTTCATTTGTACTTGTAAAGGATTAAGAAGAGAGTTGTTTCCGTTGAAACCCCAGCAAGAAGATACCACATGAATGGAGTATAAAAAGGGGAATGTGAAAACGTTCCAGACAACAGTTAAGGGGCCACGTATTCTGCTCCAGTCCATCAGCTGGATCAGTACCTGTACCATAATCGTGCTTATTCTAAACAGAGTTAGTTGTGGAGATGCTTTATCGTCTTTTATCTGGCTCACTCCACCAAACCCAAAAGGATTTTTTTACAATAGCCTGTGCAGAAATGACTCAGATATGATTACTGTTGGACCACAGAGCAGCAAGGATGACTATGGGACTTCAGATCCCATTAGGATTGCCCACTGTATTGCATGCCTGAACAAGGAAACTTTGCACAGTTAATCTTCCTCTCAGCTAAAGGCTGCTTGCACTCCTGATGTACAAGGGATATACTCTCACCTAGCATATAGTAAAAAAATAATTCTGTCTAAAAATAAGTATTTCTATGCTCCCATTTTGCTCTATAGGTATGGGAGAGGAGAGGAGAGGAGAGGAGAGGAGAGGAGAGGAGAGGAGAGGAGAGGAGAGGACATGCCTGTTCCCGATTTTTTTTCCCCCCAGATATTTCAAATATTCACGTAGTTTGTTAGAATATCAGAATTTCTTATGACGACAGCCACTTTTAGTGAGAAAATCGTTGTTCAGATGGAAATTTTCATCCAATCCTTCTTATTCTCTCAGTGTCTGGCTCATGCAGGAATTCTGTGTTGGGAAAATATGAATGCCACGCTAGTGGCAAAATTCCAGGTACACTGCCTCTGAACCAGAATATTATAAATTCAGGAAGACATTTTAACACCTGCAACACTAATAAGTGTGATAAAGGAGGAAGTAAGTTACTGACATGTTTTATGCAACAGCGCTCTAGTCTCACTGATTGCAGTTCCCATATAGACCATGTAAGTAACAGCAGATCAAGTGCATTCACAAGACCCACTTACCGTATTTTCTGCTAGTGGAGACTGCAATTTGAAAACAAACATTTTTAATATGCTTCTAACAACTGACAATTATATGAACTGTATAAAAAAATAAAACTCAAATGCAAACAGTGTGCACCAAATATTGGAGCCAAATCCCACTGAAGTCCATGACAGAGTTCCTTTGAATTCTGTGAGGACTAGATCTGCATCCACTTCCAAAGTGGTTTCAGTCTCATAAATAGTCAATACAGCTGAGTATTTTGGTAACACAGATAAATTTTGTGGTTTACATGCATGAAGTTTAAATCCTTTGAGTACTTAAGCTTCTACCCAACTTGTATAAGCATACCTTATTTTGCAACCATATGTTAGTGTTTATGCTCAAAACTAACAATATGGAAAAAAACAAATAACTAAATTAAGAAAGTTTTTAAATGTCTGCCTTCAACAAAAATATACTTACCATGCCATTCCTGAATGACAAGAAAATGGAAAAAAAAAATCTATATTAGAATTAATGTTTATTTTAATCTTTGCAAATTACACCCAAACCATCTGCAGAAAACTGGACCTAAACAGTTAATGGTATAGCCTGTAGGCCAAGCAAATGAGTTCAAAGTCTCAGGAACTTGTGTTTTCATTCAGCAAAATTCCACACAGATCTAATAGTATAAACATCTATGAGATTATATGATACTAACTCACAAGAATCATCAGTTCACTTCAGCTGGTACATTTTGAATCGGAAAAGTATCAGAATTGGTCTGCAGGCTTAAAATTATACAATATTACAATATGGACTGCCCAATAAATGTGCTATTAAGGATGCATTTTATCTCACCCTTCCAAAAGAAGGCTGTACAATATACAAAGTCTAGGAAATTGTTTTGATTTGCTTTAATCAAATTGGTGATCAAGATCTAACATTTGAAATACATTTCCTTAATCCTTACTCAAAACAACTTATTCTGTGAAAGATACACAAATCTTCACCCATTCTTCAACATCATATCTCCAAAAAATTACCTAAGCTCTCATGCTTTAAAGAGCTGCCTGTACAGATGGGTGTACATTTATACTTAGTTTACACAAGCTGTGTTTCATCAATGATAGCAGATTATTGTAATGCCAGTTCTGAAAGAATCCAATTGAAGTTAAAGTGGAGGTATGAAAGATACTTCCTCCACTTCCTTTAATACTACAACATGATGTAGGTCATCGCATTTTCTTAGGTGAGTTAAATAGTGATGCAGAAAAGATATATAAGGTGGTGTTTTCAAATGTCCATGAATGACCTATGATTGGTAGTTAAAATGGCATCCGATTTTGAGAACACTACCTCGATTTCTCGGAAATTATGAGAGCTAGTACTTTGCAACATAAAAGCAACTGAAGATATGAAATTTGTCCGCATACTGGTGAATGGGTTCATTAAAGGAATCCCTTTAAAATATTTTCTGTGTGAATTCAATTCATGTCAATGGCCCGAAGAAGATCAAGCCTCTCAGACGGCTTCTTTAGTAGTGATGGAGCTTTTCAATAGACTAATCTTCTGTCTGACTCAAAGGAAACGCAGGTGAGAATGAAGGACCATCTTTGCAGAATTACACTATGTGATATGCAGGGGACATCAGGTTTATTCACATACATTCTCTCCTGAGGATAGATCTTCTCTGCATGACAGAGGTCTATAATATGTATTTGTGTATGCTTATGTATACTCAGCACAGAATTTCTCTACTTCATGTCATTTCTAGCTTACAGTTAATACTGCTCATAAGATACAAGACATAGTTTTCCATTCAAGACCTGTCTGGTGTTATGTGAACCAAATGATACTTCAACTGAATAGAGGCTATATATATCATGATATCTAAGGTACAATAAATATAAATATTTTTATAAATATTTTTAACATTTATACTCACCTTCTAATCCTGCTATTCTGGAAAGGTTCAACTATACAATTTAAATGTAAAACTCCTTCCCAACCCCAGCCCCAAATTTCATTTTGAAACTAGTAAATCAAAATGACACATCCAAAATAATATTTGACACAGACACCCATTGGACTGCCTGTTCTTAAGGGTAAGGCCGTATCATGGTTTCAATTTCTCCAGAAACTTTTTACTTACTTCAAAATCTTATGTAGCACGGTTTTACACTTCCATCATAATGTACCCAGCATGATTGATTCCTCCCTCTGCAACTCCACTTTTACTGGAGATTATTTTTTTTTCCTTTTTTCTAAATGTCAGATTAGACCTCTGTATAAAATCTGAAGTCTTAAAAATCACATAGATACTGGGAGCACATAGCACTTGAAAAACTCAGTCTTGAAATTCTGGACCTCTCACAACTAATGGAAAGAACCTCTCCTAACACAAGTCCCTCAAGTTCCAGTAAACTCATGGGGAATTACATCAGCAGACATGCAAAATATTGAAAAATAGTAGAATAAATTTAAGGTCACAATTTCCAAATAAAATTTAAAAAGTGGAAAAATAATGGTTTTGTCCTATTTGTCCTAATTATTCATGCTTTCTCTTATTCATGTTCCCTTTGTTTCAGAGTTCCCATTGAGCAGCTTCTGTAAGGTTGTTGGGCCAATGACCTATTCCAAGATCACACATTTGCGCCTGGATGGAAACAATCTCACTCGGGCTGACCTGCCACAGGAGATGTACAACTGCCTTCGGGTGGCTGCTGAGATTTCACTGGAGTGAGATACCTGGGAGCATCCAGTTCCCTTCTAGGGGCAGTAACTACAGGAATTACATCATGATAGCTCTTTAAAATTAGGATATGCCTTAAAAAAAGTGTCAATCTGCATATTATCCATTCAGTTTGTTAATATTTAGCATGCACTTGGCAACCTTAAGGAAACGTGTGTATATTTTTACAAACAGTTGTATTTAGAAAGCACAAGAATGACCAAATGTGGTAGAAAATATGCCTTCATCTGGCTAGGTAAGTTGATGAAAAGCATTCAACTTCATAGAAATCTATGTCCATGCATGCAATACATGCCAGGTGGTACCAGACTTACATGGAAGTCAGGTGGGTTTCATCAGAGTGCTAAGCAGTATGGGCTAGCCTGTGTAAATACAAGATTCCTCTACAACCAATCCAACTTTTTTAATTATTCATGCCTTTTTCATATTGTTATCAATTATAAAGGAAAAAATGATTTAACAGTCTAAGAACAATTTAAAATGTATGAAAATATGTTTTCAGAGCCCATGACATTATTAAATTAATGGAATATGTGAAAGATAACAGGGAAACATTTTTCAGGTTAAAAAATTGTTTACTCTTCTTTTGTCATACTTTCATTTAAACTTTCATGGTAAGATTTTTATCCATTGCTGGTATAATTTTTACTTCAAAATAAGTCATATATACAAGTATTTTTATTCAATTACTTGCATGCTACTTTTAACCAGATTGTAGAAAATAAAACATAGCAAATAGTATTTTTGTGTCCATATAATTGTCAACTATGTTTCAGTCCTTTATAAATTGAAAAAAACACTTCAGGTTAAGACAGGATAATCTAAGCTATTCTATTATTATTAAAATTAATTGTAAGGTTAAATAAACTGTTTTCTCTACTTTCAAGTTTCAATATGTTTGTAAACATACAATTTAACATCCTCCACTGCACTTGTGTTGGCCATTAAGTCAATGCCTTATGGAGTTTGCAGTATGGGAGTCACAGCATTACGAAATAGTGCAAATTAATTTCTCAGCATTGTCAAAAGAACAATAACATATCTCAGAAGCCACAGGCAATGAGTAAAATGCAGCCCTAGCTACTCATGATAGAGAGATGGTAGTATATTCTACCTGGGAATGAATAGTCCAGATATTGTCAGCATCCTGGAACACACACTAAAATAAATGTGTTGGTAACTGAGAGCCATAAATGGCTTGCTTGCAAACACAGATCATCCCATGGGTACTATTTTCTTTTCAACTACTAGACTATTAAACACTCAAACAGAAACTCTTCTAGTTTCTATAGCAAAAGCAGAAACTATCACCTCTGGGGAAAAAAAAAAAAGAAAAACAAACAAAACACACCAAACCATTTAGTCGGCACATTGCCAATTCCAGATGTTCAGAATCAATACACAATTCACAAAGAAACCTGGGACTAAAACAAAAAGAGAGATGCAGGAGACAATAGAAATATTTCCCTCTTCATTTTTTCATCCACATACAGGAAGGATTGAAAGTAACCTTTGTTACAAGTAAGCTAGAATTTTCATAGAAGAATAAAGTCTAAAGCTGGGGCTTTCTGAATGCATCAGAGTGGGAATCTCTATGGAATAGCACTTAGTCATTATAATATAAGAGAAGAAGAAAGAAGTGCATGCAAAAAACCCCAAAGAATAAAAAAAAAAATAAATGGGAAACAGCATTCAACCATTTCCAGAGAGATTTTAACCCAACTGCCCCTTTCACAGGAAAATACACAAACATTAAGACCTCTAGAGCACAAACTGATACTGAGATGCGTCGCCACATAGCTGTGATCTAGCAAACAGGACAGAAATGTATTCTTCTTTCAGCACACCAGTTATCTTTATGCAAAATGAAATAGTGTAAACAGTGAGACTGAGAACAGTCCTCAGGATAGATTAAAACCTGTTGATGAGGGTACTTTCTGCATACCCATATGTTGCAAATAAAACATCCACAGATGTTCACAAGGCATTTTGAAGTTCTCTTCAAGGGATACCCTAGAAGGAAGTCTTCTGCCAAAATAGCAAACTACCAATGACCTCCCTCAGAAACTGAGGAACCTTCACCTTTCAATGAACACTTGGACTACTAAGAGAAAATGGCATTTGGCAGTACATTTTTATCTTGAACACCTCTTTCTTGTGGTTCAGAAATTCTCAGTTAGTTGGGGAGAGATAACACTGCACAGCTCGTTCTTTACACTATCTGTGAAAAAAACTAGAACATGAGGTCCTTCTGCTAAAGGAGAAACATGACTATCTCTTTGCTTTCATATTGTGAGACACAGAAACACAGATTTCTGCTTCTGCATTAATGAATTAGTCTAAATCGCTATAAAGACTGTTTAAGTTCCCAATATCTACATATGTTGCAGAAACAGATAGGCAACACTATACATGTACCTTAGGTCTCAGTTTATGAAAGCTGCATGGATTGTTTTCTAGGCACTAGGCAGAAATGTAGGTGTTTGGGAATACTTAACAGAGCTAGAGCCTTGGAAACTGATTCATCATAACTTGCAATTTCTGCCCTTCCTGGAAGGGAAGGTGATGGACCTTGGTTATAAAGCCCTCAGCATTCTGGATACAGAAAAACTTGATGCATACATCCCTGTTCCCACCTAACCTGATCATATTATAAAATACTTATGTGTACAGGTGCAAACATGTTACTTAAAAGTAGGCAGACATGAACAGATAATAACACAGCTGCAGTAGCATAGAGACAGCGGAGTGGGTAAATTAGCCTGAACTAAACTCTGTTTAGGGCTACATAATATGCAGCCTATAGTATAGCTATACAATTTACTTACAATATGTGTCCCTCCTTTCAGGTCAAAATGGGTAAATTTGTCATGACACTTCCATGTGAAGTTTCATATGGAAGAATTTACAAAAAATCAAGATCTTTTGGAAAGATATGAATTTGAAAGCAGACATAAAAAGGAAAGTTTGCTACTAGTGTCATGAAAAGCAGTATTACAACAACAATATACAAAATCAACAGACAAAAACTTCACCTATGAAATTTCAGGAACTGGTCTGCAACTATGTTGCACAGCCATTCACAAAGATAGAGACACCTTTCAAATAAACAAGTATTGTCTGATTTAAAAGACATTTTTCATGTTAGATTAAATTACAGAAGTTCCCTAGAAGGAACAGGCAGTGACTCACATGAATTTCTGGACATACACTGGAAACATAAATCCTACATGCCCTCTACTGCTTTATAGAGTCCAGCATAGTCAAATGGATCAAGAAAGGAGTGAGCAGTGGTTGATTACGGCTGTCCTTCTAGTGCAAGGAACCTGGCAGGGTCCCATCCTTACTCACAAACCTTCAGTTTTACTGAAAGGAAATAAATAGGTAGTAGCTTAGCATAAACCAAATTATTTTGAGAACTGGGAACAAGAAGGCAAAACATCATTAAGAAAGGCAGTCTGAATTGTTATATGTGCAGCTGCAACAAGCATAGACTGAAGACGGTAGAGACTGTGAGGTTATAAAGCAAAACGAAGCTCAGTGGAGAGCCACTGAGATGGAAGGCTGCAAAGACAACTTCCCTCAGCCTTCTCCTTTCCAGACTATGCCAAGTCAATTTCCTTAGCCTCTCTGAATATACCGTATGCCTCAGTCCCATGATTTATTGCAGTCTTCCACTGCCTCAAAGAGCACTATAGAAAAAGGGGCCAGATTCAGGGGTGCACAATGAAAGGACAAAAAGGCAAAGGAAAAGTTCTAAAAAGAGAAGTTCAGGCTGGACATACAAAGAAATTCTTCACAATGAGCGTGTAAAGTACTGATACAGATTGCCCAAGGAGGCTGTGTACTCTCCATCCTTGGAGATTTTTAAAACTTGCATGGGCAGTGCCCTGAGGAACTGATCCGGCTTTAAAGTTAGCCTTATTTTTAGAAGGAGGTTGAACTAAATGACCTTCAGATGTTCCTTCAAACTTATTTATAATTTCTGTGAATCTGTGGTTCTAAGAATACTAGTAACCAATGGGGGACAACATCAATTTTAATAACCAGCTCTACAGCTGAAGAGTTTTGCATTAAATTCATGTGGAAAATTTATTGTTTCAGGTTCCAGTTCATAATTCAGACTCCCATGATACTCACAAAATCATAACTCAGCTAACATTGGATATAGATTCCATAGGCAAAAACTGTGGAAACTTCCCTTCGATGCCCAGATGTCTGCAGCTGACTTGTGCAAATCTGCTCCCATTTTGACACTTGTGAGTTACTGAGTGCTGGCAGCAAAGTCAGAGATCCATCCCATCTAACTCTCCCATGTGGGACTGCAATGGCAAACATGCTTGGATGTCTACACAAAATAAGGGAAACAGTCTATGAGCTACCATCCCAGTGGACAGAGTGCTCATGGAGGACATTTTGGTTCTGAACTTTTTTGCGGATTTAGATATTGGATGAAAGACTCTCAGTCTGTAAGAAAATAACTTAATAGTTATTTAGCTATATAGCTATAACTTATATAGCTTTCATGGATAAATACCTCAAATCTTTTCTTCTTAGTGTGAACAGTTCAACATTAGTTAGCACAGAGAAAGAAAAAGACTGCTAACTGTACTTCAGGACACTCACCTTGAATGCAGGAATGTCAGGTTCAAGTGCCTGGGCAAATGATCGCTTTGTTATGCAAGGCAAAACAGCCTTAAAAGAAGAGGGTGAAGCACTTTTAATCACACTATACTCTGCAGCTTCTCAGATAAAGTTGTGGCTGTGGGCTAGACAGGAAATAATTGTGCTCATACCTCCACATGCTGGAACCACAAGAATCCCCCCGGTTGTTTCTGAGAGGTGACCTGCCTGAAGTGCCCAACTCAAAGAAGTTCAGAGGTGAGACCGAATTGCTCAAGGCTGGGTTCACTGAATCACAGTGAGTGATCATCACTTTGCCCTGAAGATTTCAGTTTGGATGATTTCCTACCTCACAAGGAAAGATATAAAGGATCATGGAGTTTTTTATTCCCTCCAAGAAAACAATCTTGAGTGACCTTTTGAACAACAGTGTCTAAATCCATTGTTATGAGATGTTTAAAAATATTTTTAAATGTTCATGAAAAAAATCCCACATTGTTTAAAATGGTTTATAAGTGCTGCCTATTCAGATCTGGTTGTAACAGTTAAACCACCATAAGATCATTCTGATTAGCATATAGGCTGAGGTTTTATAGTTGCAGAGATCTCTCTACTATAATATCTCAGCAGCGGAGGTGGGAAAAATCACCCAAATATTTTCTCAGAATCAGACCCTGCAAGTGTGGTTTTTTTTTGTTCCCCAAGGGACAGGTATGAATGTTGGTAAGAGAAAGAAAACTAAGTCTGGGATACCAATGTGAATTGTAGCATATTTCTTTGCCAGAAAACATAACTAGCTGCTTAATAATACAGAATTTGCTGAATTTAGGCTTCTATCCTTCATCAGACATGCAAAACCTCACACATCTCATATCTATTGAGGAGCTGCTTGCTAGCTGCATGCCTCTAGGCATAGCTGCACTGCCTGCAAGGCAGGTAATACACATTTTCTTAATAGATAGATGGACTCCTTGTTGGGCTTGATGCACCAGCACTCAGCAGAGAAAGATATCACTGATCTGGAGAGCTTCCATGCCAGGAGTTCCATGCTAGTTTGGAGGTTGCTGCCCCTGTTATCTTTCCTACTGCAGCTCAATCAGTTCTTGTATTGCTCAGTTAGCACAAGGGTTTATGGCTACGGAGGTGACTGGGATAACATGTAGCCTTTGGACCTGCAAAGAGAATGGGCTGTTAGCTTTAACTATACAGGCAGCTACGCTGTGCAAAAGAGCATTTTTGTTTTTACCCCTTGTCTCCTAGCATGGGGTAAAACGTGCAAGACGGCAGTGTTATCTGGTCAACTTGACTAGAGCACATATTCCAAAAATTACAGACACTTTTGAATATATTGAATAATATCTGTAAAAATGTATTTCTATTGAAGATAAAGCTTTTATTGAAACGTGCATAAGACTTCAGATGGAAGTACTGGAAGTCTTTAGAAATTTCATACCTTATAAACCAATTTAATAATAAGCTGTCGTCAAGATAAACAAGGCCAAGTGCTGTCTTTCAAAATTCCTGTTTTCATCAACTTTCCAGTATCTCATTGTGTGCATCTGCCACCCATCTTACTCTGTAGACTGGTTTCCAAACTAGATAAACAAATGTTTCCTGAACTTCACATTTCGACTTCATCATTATGACCATTTTGCTGCCAAAAAAGTAAACAGTAAGACTAACAACTTCTCAAAATTATGTGCAAAGCCACATTGATTTCAAGAAGAATTTGTTATTCCATGTGTGAAAATGAGATGTTTTTATTAAGGTTCCTAAGTTTGGGTAAGAAAAGTCATCCTCTGCAGTATTTTCATTCCCACCCTAGATTCAAAAAGATAAGTTTGTTCCTAATGAAAACCACAGCCCTGAGATGAGGTGTATATTATACACAGAATGCAGAAAGGAATTGGGATTTACCTCTGGGATTCACAGTTGCCACCATGATGAGCGAAGAATCATCTAAGATAAGAGTAGGCAATGCTGGAGCACAACCCTGACTGTTTAGGGCCTCTGGAGTGCTGCACGGTGCTTGGATAGGGATGGATGCATGAATTCTCCCTGGAGCTGGGTTCTAGAGCTGTCTTCAGAGAAAAAGGTGGTGTTAGTTGGCACCAAAGTGCTGCATGTTGAGGACTTTCATCAATAGTATAAAGACTTAGTTTCAACATGTTCCATCTGACAGAATAATTAGTGACCAGAGTATTCATGGCGAGTGAGATTCTAGCTTCAAGACAGGACTCTGGAAGAAAACTTGAGTGCTTTGGGAAATGCCAACTCTCAAAAATTATGACCAATATAACAGTTTAAGAAAAAAAAAATCACATATTCTAGTGTTTAATTTCAGTATTTCCCAAGAGTATCTGCATTAAAAATTAGACCAAAAAAAATATTACAATTAATGGAAAATAAAATAAGGGTTGGGTTTTCATATAGCTTATGCCATTTGGCTTTTCTTTTTGAATAATAAAAAAGCACCTGAACTTTGAATTTCTCGTCTGGCAGAATCACTATAGCAGAGCTTTATTATAAGGGGACTAAAATCTTTTTTTCATTAAGTTGTGGGAGTACTCTTTTATGAAACCCTTGTCATTTATTTTAGAGGACAGATCTTTCTATAAGTCTAAGCTTCTAGGAATTCATCATTGTGGGAATCTAAAATGAAGACAAAATCAAATATTTTTTGACTTCTTTAACAACAGAACAAAATAAGAGAACAAAAGTAACACTAACACTTCACAGCCTGTTTTCACTCTTTATGCTCTATCTCAGAATACTTAATCCATGATGGTTTACTTTTCAAAACTGCAGATTTACAGAATGGGCATTGGATGACTAATTCATGTTTTAATTTACCTTTAGTTGCCTGGAAAATATTAATCATCTAAATAGCCACATGCAGGCCCAAGAACTCAATGTATGTGTGGAATTGATAAATGCATGTTAGATATTTAATTTAACATACATTTAGCATATATGGTTGTATATCTAGCATTTTAAAAATTGGGTCCTTGGGTAGGATAGATTTGTTTCAGTCTTGAAATTGTTGAAAACATGAAAACAAATTAAGCTAAGAGATTGACAGCCACATTTACATAGTAGGTAAACTAAACCTAGCTAGCCAAGATAAATACCAGATTTTGGCATTGTGTCGTGGAACCTTTATGGTGTCACTGTGGTAAAAAGCTCAAAATAGAGAGAGAAAGGGAACAGACAGCCAAAAAATTCCTTAATGAAGCATATTCAGGAGAGCTCTATTTCCCTCAAAAGCTGAGCCCTTTTCCATAGTTATTCTGTTCTGAAATGTGTTGCCCTGCAAGGATTTCTTTAAGCTGAGCTACTCAGTTCTCACTGTGGTTTTTACAAGGGAGCGGAGGTGTGCAGAATGTAAACTGCTAGAATTTTGTTTCTGAACTTTTAGAATAGGATCTCATCTTCCTAAATACTATATAAAAAAGGGGTCAGATGACATTTACATTTCACAAATTAAGCCAGCCCAACTATTTTCTAGGGTTCCTTTAAACAACGTCTCCTAATCTAACCTGAAAGCTCCCCAGGTAAACTCCCTATACTTTAGCTGTCTGCATATGCACAGAAATGCCTATTTAAATAAGAGACGCAATTTCTCCCACTGAGAGGTCTAGGCAGGCAATTCTAGGCTTCTAGGAGAGGTGCAGAGTTCCTGCTCCTAAGTCTGTTTTGGTTTTGTTTTTTCACCAGGAATGATGTAGAGTAAAATGCGTCTGTAGGAGCAGGGTCTGGAACATCTGTGCTGGCTCCTTTGATCTGTCTGCACTGTCCCTTGGGCTAGCCTGAAGGGCTCACTCATCTGCTTTATTTTAGACTCTTTGGTCTTGCCGACCTTTTGTGGCTCCTTTTTAAAAGGAGTAGCAGATATTATTAATTGGGATATATCACTGTCTGGTGATCAGGGAACTGTTTGGAAATAGAAGTTTTGTCTTTCTGACTCTGAGTAAAACTCAGAGCTTCCTACTCTCTATTTCAAGCAGCAATGCAAAAAAGAGAGAGAGATCACCACTACATGCCAATCTTCAGAAATGAAAGAGGCAGACTGAACCCTGAGTAAATGTAAACACCTGCCTTAAGTGGTTTGCATGGCTGTCTGGAGCTACCAGTAGAGTACATGGTGGAGGGTACATAAACTGGACTTACTTTCTTCTTCAGGTTTTGAAGCATCACCTTTTCTCTAGTCATCATGAAGGAAATTTAAAAGTATGTTTCAGATAAACTGATTGTCCTTTGGAGCAAGACACCTAGCATTTTAGTAAAGTAGTACCCAAATAAAGCACACTGGATTGCAGCCTTTGCTAAATGGAGCAATCCACAGGGCTGGTGAATTAGCTCTTCTTGCAGTATACTCCTGGGTTTGCTGGTGATGAACTATACACGTTTGATGTTTAACAGACCTTGCTTCGTATTAAATCTGAGACATATGGCAGCCATTACTGAAAGAAAGAAATGCATTTTTTCACTGTCAGCAACTTTGATGCTGAAACAGAACAAAAGCTCTTACAGCACTCCCAGTTGTCCATATCTCCTCCCAATGGGTCTTTCTAGTCTCTCTTTTTAGCCCTTCTAGTCTTTCTCAAGCTTATGGGCTGTTCTAGTCTCAAGCATGTACATCACCTTGCTCAAGGAAATGTTACCACCCTCTGCGGTTGTTGGTGCTCCTCACTTTTTGATTATTTTTTAATACAGATTCTCTTATTACATTGATTAACAATGTGGATTGCCAGGATAATTATGGAGCAAAAATCCTGTAATAGCTTGAGACATCTTCCTCAAACTAGAATACTCCCAACAGTATCTTCTAAAAGTTCACAGAGTAGGCATTTTAGAATACTCCCAACAGTATCTTCTAAAAGGTCTTTGAAATTCACAGAGTAGGCATTCGCAGTATTTTTACTGTAATAATTTTTCCACTTCCTTTAATCATCATGCAAATACCTTATATACTGTTACTTTTTGGGAGATTGTTCATGAACTCAGGAGCAGTTTGTATTTCACTGATATTTGCCTTTGATTGCTCAGCTTCACAAGTTAAAAATGACCTCATTAACACAAAATTCTTAGCCCCCTCTTACTGAAAATAAGGCCCTGGAAGGTGTCTCAGGTTGGATACTCAAAACAAAAATCCTCCCAAACCATTAGTCATTTCTGAAAATCTTGGCCGTGGTCTTTTATTAGTCTGTAAAACTTTATCACCATATATTGCACCCTTTAAATAATAAAAAGTAACACCAGATGATGGAGGACTGAACGAAACAAATGTATGATGGAGAATATGTGTGCAATCTTGAAGGTTTCGTGGAAAGCAGGCCTTTCTCCAGAGTCTGCTTGGGCACCCAAACAATCACTTGTTCCTGCAGAGATCTTTCCAAAATTTTTGAGTGCATGTGAGAATACATATTACAGTCATCACACCCTTTCTGCCTGATTTTGAGGACATTTCTTGTCTTTTTTTTCTGCTCGTTGTTTGCATCAGAAGAAATGAAAATTCACGTTATTGAGAAAGTCTTAGCAAATGTTTTTGCTGTTTTCTTCTCCTAGTGAAGAACCGCTTCTTTGAATGGGATGGCAACGTGTGTGTTTGATAAGGATCAAATACCTGGCCTCCAAATCGACTAAGGGCAGACTGTGACGTGCCTCTCCCTTGCTGAACATAGTTCATACAAACAGTCCCACTGCCTGTCACAAGGTAACCAGCAAGTCCCTCTGCCAGTGACTTCTGTGATAACATAATGAACATCTGCACATGATTAGCAGGTTAAAGGGTAAATTCAGACCCCCATGAAGCATAAGATAAATCAATCTTTCTTTTCTTGTTAAATGCAACATCTGGCAACTTGCATTTAAGTGTGTCACAACAGATATCTGCCAGCAGGACTCACTATTTTAAATCCTTCAGTATAACATCTGTGAAGGTCTTGGCTCATTCTTTAATGTTGAACAGACCTCAGTGCCTCCATATCCTCTCTACACACTCTGTGAAGATTTAGCACAAATGCAAACCAGTTTTATGTTGCACTGCCTGGCTTTTACAAGAATCATAGATGCACTTTTCATGGTGAAGCCTCCTTAAATCACTCACAACTGAACACGTAACTATTTTAACCTTCATACAGCAGTGCCTCTACCTCTCCCCACCTCTCTTCCGTGGACTCCAGCTGACAAGCCTCCTCATCATTAATGTGTGGTACCACGTCTGCTGCGGGAAGTCAAAGAAAACATTTTATGGCCTTGGTGTTTAAAGTAACACTCATAATGAAAAGGTTAATACAGTACATCTAATTTTTGTGCTTATAATTAGTACATCTGCTTAAAGCTAGAACCTTTATTTTTAGGTAGAGGTGTAAATTAATTTCATCTAATTTAAACTTTTGAAATATTCAGCTTATTATGCATGAAGGAATCAATTTTATACCTGGCTTATAAGAAAGACCTAACAATCTCTAAGAGATGTTGAAGGGTCTGGAGTTCTAGCAGAGTGAAACACTTAACCTCTTGTTTTATTTTTAAGCACATACTTAAGCCATGTAAAAATTACTGGTAGTAAGGATGTATTTTTTTCCTAAACAAAAAACAAAGTAGTACAAACATATACTTATGAAAAAAATTTTATGGCGTGTTTAATATTAGCCTTGCTGAAGTCAGTGGAAGCTGCCCATGTACTTAAGGGTTGTTTTCCTTTTTTTTTATTACTTATCTTTTTGTCTACTCTACTTCTAAACTTCTTTTGAGACATTCTTAATTTAGGAAGCAAAGTATTAAACATTATGGAATAAGTTGTTAGAGGTTTTATTGATAAAATCAATTAGATGAAACTGAATAAAAATAATTATATAAATAAGTTTTAAAACTAATATATTCATTAGCTTTTTTTTCAAAATACTTATGCTGTTGTTCTGGCTTTGAACGTGGCTAGTTTTCCTGATATGAAGTTGTTGCTTTAAGTTTGGACTAAAAAAGAAAACAAAAATCCTCCAACATATTTAATGTGAGAAATATGTGTCTATGCCTTGGATAGCAAGTTGTCTGGAAAGAGTTTATTTTAGATCAATGATAAACCAAGATAATTAATTGGTGCCTTGATAATTAGAACCAGACCTCACTGCAGGAGGCACTGGAGAGTATGATAACTTTGTAGAAATATATATAAATACCTCTCTGAACAAAAAGAAAAAGGTATGGTTTAATCTTTAAAGAAATGAAAATATGTTATTAAAAAATTCTTAGCAAATGCTTTTGCTATCTTCTTCTCCTAATCAAGAATTATGTCTTTAAATGGCATGGCAGCATCTGCATTTGATAAAAATCAAATAAAATATTTCCGTAGAAACAGATGGCACTGTTTTTAATTCTTTGTGGCCAGTTCAGGTATTATGAGAATGAATTATGATGTAAGTGAGCTTTGCGTGTAAATTATCTTCTGACAAAAATTTTGAATAAAGGTACATTTTGTGTTACCTGTTTCATCTAGACCAGTTCCTCTCATCTGCTAAAACATAAAAATCAAATGCCTTCAGCTTTGTGGCTGCTTGATATTAAAGTCAGGATTTCCTGTCTTTTCCTGCGTAGGTGCTGAGGTGCCTTAGTTATTTTAGGGGTTAAAAGCTGTAGCCACTGATGCGTATATATTAGGCTGTATTCATAGAACACGGCTTGTAGCCTGACTCAAGCTATTACAGTCTGACAACAGTGACCAATAGAAAGAGAAGAAAATCCAAGAAAGCTGAGGTAAGCCCAAACTCTGAAGCAATGTCAAATTAGAAACAATAGCTAATAAGGTGTGTGTGGTAATACATCTGGGAAAATTAGAATGTACTTCAAGTTTTATATGCTATTAATTCTTAGGACAGGAAGCAAACACAGTTGTTAGCAGCCAAAGGCTGTGAATTTACAGTGATTTCTAACTGGCTTCAGATAGCTACAGGAACTTGACTAACAAGGTAAATTATTTTATATTTCTTTTTAAAATTGTTATTAAGGTTATGAATATTTACACAGTGAGAAGTTGCCATTTCACTGTGTAAATTAGAGATCTTATTCTTCAGAAATATTTTATTTGTCCTTTTTTGGAGTGCTTCCAGATAGCAGTTTCTGAGGCTGGAAGATCTGTAGGATACTGACTTGTTTACTGCTAATAACAATGTCGAAAACTATTAAATGACTACCTATCATATGCAGCAACTTAACTGAGCTCTTAACCTTACTGGTGCCTTAACCCTATGAGAGAATTTACTTTATATTTAAATACTATTTTTTCCAAAACTAACCTCCTAATTTTGACCAGAAATTTCAGCTACCAGTCTCTTGCTTCTGCATTGCAAAATGCTTGCTAATCTTCATCAGAAAGCAAGCAAGATAACAGAGTTTGTTAAGCCCTGTTTTACAGTACAAGCTACAAAAATATTTCCTTTTGGAGAAAATTACCATTGATTATTTTGTTCATCATTTAATGGTGGAAGAGGTTAAACAAAGAAAATAATTAAGTAGGTAAAATAGATACAAGATGCAAGAGTGTATATGATATAATTTGGTTAGGACTTACTTTTTGTGTCATTTAGATCAGGCATTTGTTTTGGCTGTTTGCTTTAAAGAAGGAAATTCATAACTTTGGATATGAGAGTGAATGAGGGAGGGGAATGGATTACTCATATTCCCTCCAAGCTTTTTAAGAACATGCCCAACAAACAGCTGTTAAAATACTCTTTGATCTTTCACTTTTCTGTGATGAGAAAAGACCCTGGAAAATCTGATCCAGATGCAATTATAATTTCAGAGAGAGGAAAAACAGAACAGAGGGTATGATTAATTTTAAAAGGAAGAACACTGAGTACAATAGTATTTATATCATCATGGTATTGATAGCTTTACTGAAGATGGTACATTATATAAAGTGGTTTATAGCTCTGTACAGGAAAACTTAAATAAATTTATAAGAAACACTGATTTAATGTCAGAAAAATGATCCATGATTTCAGGTTCTTTGAAATGACTCTTGCATAAACATCAGTTAAATCGGTAGCCAATGTGGAGTCTAAGTTGAATCAGGAAAATGTTCTTCAACATGTAGCACTGAATTGTTTATACCTCTTATATTACTGTTCAGTTTTTCCTTAACATACTACAGGTAATACCACAGAGGACAGAATTTGGCTGTTTATAAAGGAAATATTTTTTTCTATGTAATACTGCTTTGTTAATGTAGCTTGCTGTTAGAGAGTTCTGTTGAGAGACAGCTAATTGTTTTTCTCCCCTTCCAAGGCAAACAATGACTCTAAAAGTCTACACAAGCCTTTTGCTCTTATTCTTGGTCAATTCTGTGTGGACTCGAACTGTGAGACAAGTTTATGATGAGCTGGATCCTGAGCATTGGGCTCACTACACTTCTGAGTGTCCACGAGAGTGCTTTTGTCCTCCTAGTTTCCCCAATGCATTATACTGTGATAACAAAGGACTTAAAGAAATACCTCCAATCCCAGCAAGAATTTGGTATCTCTATCTTCAAAACAATCAAATTGAAACAGTTTCAGAGAAACCTTTTGTGAATGCCACTCATCTGAGATGGATAAATCTGAACAAGAATAAGATCACCAACAGTGGAATTGAGAGTGGTGTGCTGAGCAAGCTGAAAAGGCTGCTTTACTTATTCCTTGAAGATAATGAATTGGAAGAGGTGCCTGCCCCATTACCAGTGGGCCTGGAACAGCTAAGACTGGCTAGAAATAAAATCTCTAGAATCCCAGAAGGAGTCTTCAGCAACTTGGAAAACCTTACTATGTTAGATCTGCACCAGAACAGTTTGTTGGACAGCGCTCTTCAAAGTGATACCTTCCAAGGACTCAACAACCTTATGCAACTCAACATAGCAAAAAATTCACTCAAGAAAATGCCTTTAAGCATTCCAGCTAACACACTGCAGCTGTTTTTGGACAACAACTCCATTGAAGTGATACCAGAAAACTACTTCAGTGCAATACCCAAAG
Organism: Aptenodytes forsteri; assembly: GCF_000699145.1. NCBI lineage: Eukaryota > Metazoa > Chordata > Aves > Sphenisciformes > Spheniscidae > Aptenodytes > Aptenodytes forsteri. The sequence goes on along the minus strand of NW_008795909.1, from coordinate 1,343,340 downwards.
TGACTTTCCTTAGGCTGAACTACAATAAATTATCTGATGATGGTATTCCCCCAAATGGGTTTAATGTTTCATCTATTCTAGATCTACAGCTGTCTCACAACCAGCTTACTAAAATTCCACCAATCAATGCTCATCTCGAGCACCTTCACCTTGATCACAACAGAATCAAAAGTAAGTGTGTATTGTCAGTGTGGGATCCTACCAAGAAATAATTATTTTAAAATGTCTGCTTAACTACAAAAAATGCTCTTTGAAATAAAGAGATTAAAAATGTGCTGTAGATTATAGGAAGATGAGCAAGAGGACCTCCCACAGGCCAGTTTTCAAGTCAGGTCTAAAATATGACAACCAAATATATGCATGGAGGTAATACCACATGTGAAAAACGTTCATATGCAGACAGAAAAAGCATTTTGCAAGCAGATCAGAAATATGAGCGGATTAAGGAGAATTTGTGCATTCACATTTTGCTATGTACATGCCAGTAACCAGTTTGTGGGAACAAATTAAGTTTCCCACAGAAAGGCTAAGAGTAAATAAGCAAGAAACAACAACAAAAAAGTGGGTGCCACAAGTTAGGATATTCAATCCACATCTGTATGACTCTTAGAATTTCAAAGTTCCTGAGCACGTTATGGACCACTAAACTAACAGAATTGCTGTATGCTCAATTCTTCTGAGTATATCTCTGCCCACCTAAATTATGTAGTAGGAGCTTAAGGTGAGGCACCCTTAAAATGGAATAAAATATTGGCTGCAGTCAACAAAATCTATTTCAAATATGACTAATTAGAAAGTGGATATTGAATATTTCAGTCTTGAATATCCTCCCCATCTTTTGTTTACTGTGCACAAAATGCAGACACTTGGGTTTAGTCTTCATGAAAAATCTTTCACTTGACTTTACAGAAGTTTTGTCCTACTAAGGTTTATCTCCTCAAATGTCTTCTAACATTTTCCACTTTGTATAAATGAGACAAGGTTTTGTACCCAAGGCAACAGAAGCTTGTGGTCATGTCATAGTTCTGCTTCTAGCACTGCTTCCAGATTCATCCAGATACAGCAGGGATGTGGTTAGGGACACTGGGTAAAGTATCTGTTCAGCAAGTCCCATAGACCTTAAATCCTTTGTTTCATGCCAAAAGCCAAAATCAAAGTGATGACTTTCTATTTATCACTGCACAGAAGGTAACCAAGTCTCTACATTTGTCTTCCTGTCATGCTGATTTAATCAAATAAATGGTTTCTTATTCCTGTATTGTGTCACTGTAGTTCACAAATATACTAAAAATAATGGTTTGGCTTCTGTATGAAACAAGGACATATCAAAGAAAGATACCTATTAATTCACTGCAGGTTAATTCACTGCATTTTGCAAAATAAATCTATAAAACCTTGTAAAGAAAAATCAATTTTGTACAACTGGCACATATTTAAGTGGCCTGCAAGAAGTCTAAAAGTTAATTAGGCTTGTGACATAGGTTGTTACTGAACATATTTATTTGCCCCCTGGTTACAAAGGGATTTATTTTAATTGCTTCACTGCAGGGCCTCAGGTGCAGACTTTATCTCCTGTCACTTTAAGTGGACACTAAATTGAAATCAATGGAGTGTAACTTGTCCAGTTTAAGGAGTCTTTTGTGTCTAGGTAGTATTTAAAGACCTGCCAAATTATCTTCCTTTCCTAAATAAGTTTAAAAAAGGTGAAAACCATGAAAATCAATGTGTAGTATGTGCAATATCAAGTCCCATTTTCCAATGACACATGGGTACCCATGAGCCTAAATCACAATAGTTTTCCACAAGCCTTATATTCCTTAATGCCTTTACCACTTTTCAAAATTCATTGCTAAATTAAGCACAACACTGCTCCTAATTTAAAAAAAAAAAAAGTTTTTATTCTTAGTAACCACATATAAAGGAATCAAAAAATATTAAAAAAGGCAACCTGACACCTTAAATGAAATGTAGGTATTATGTAAGGCACATTCTACCACATAGCATAATTGTCCAAGAGGTAAGGGATAACGACACAGTCTTCATGAGACACTGCTCTAATAGATGGTATCTCAAAGGGCCTTTAGGCCCTTTGCAATTTAGGATTGCAAACAAGGAATGTAATTCCATCAGGCAGGAGTAATAACATGTGGCATTCATTCTGCAGATTGATTTTGTCATCTTAAACCCAGGAAGATGATGATCAGTCATTACTTTAAGATAACCCATGTAAAAGATTTGAAAGAAAAATAACTGTAAAAGCCTGGATCTGGTTTCTCTACAAAAGAGTCCCCCTGAAGGTTTACTTTTACGTGTGCAGTACAAACCCTTTTTATAATATTAATTCTCAGATACCCCTGCACACCTGCCAATTGCTGCTTTATTTTCCCTTGGTGGTTCATAGTTACACTGCTGGCATTGCAAGAGCTCAGACAACAAAATTTCTATGTAAATATTATTTGCCTACTTCTTATTGTATGTTATTGTATAACATCAGTTCTTCATGTAAGTCCAAAGCCCTATTTCTCCAAGGAGAGTTTATGAAGATATAAGGCAATATCCTGAAGTTCAGTGAAGTCAATGATAGCCTCATCATTGGTCTCAGTGGAACCAGGATTTTGCCTCTGGTCCCTTCCCCGAGGTTCTCAGTGAACAGAGGAAAAAAAGTACTTGAAGTTTGGAAGCAAAATCAACATAAAACCAAAACTAATTATGGCTACAACAGATATGCACCACACTTGTTCCATGGCATTTTAAAACACACATGTTTACATATTTATTTATGAGATACACATGCAAGGTTCTGGGGAGATGTCAAATGATGGAAAAGGGAGTGTTAGAGGAAGCAAAAAGAAGAGAAGGCATGAAATGATGATATAGCAAGTAAGCAAGGGTAAGCAGGTGGTATTACAGTGTGATAAAAGGGAGAGAACATTAAGTTCCTCTAGAGGAACACCAGGAGATTGGGATAGCTCCTCTGAGCTAATATTATTCCATGTGTAGAGAAAAGGAGAAGTCCTTGGGACAAGTAGCAATGCCAGTCTGTCAGAATCCATTATAGGATATTTGGAAAGAAATGGTTGAAGTTACAGATCCTGACGACTTGTCAGACTCCTGCGCTATAGCTGGTACTAGCTTCTTTGCTGGAAGAGCCCAGAAAGATACAGATTTCCAGGCTGATCCATGGCTGCTGCAGTTAAGTATTATGTGAAAAGGAGAAAGGGAGTCCAACTATTCGAGTTGGACTACAGTGAGTGCAGCCAGAGGTTACAAGAATAGAACAGAAATATGCTCACAGTCATATATGTCAGAACACATCTATCTTCTAGATCAACTTACTTTCTGAATGTTTCTAAATTATGAGTTTTACTGGAAAAGAAACAGGATCTTCTGTGGTTCTTCAGCAGACATACAGTATTAGCCATTAATGAGAACCTCTTTTGCAGTTTTCCCCTACAGCAGCTCCAGAGTCTCATTTTTAAATATTACACCATTTAACAATACTGTTGACAACAGGTGGAATTCATCTTATTTGAATTAACCATCCTAGATTTCTGTATCTAGTTTGGGTTAGTCATACAGACCACCTACTCAGTTAATGGAAGGAGATACACAATTGCAGAGGGAAAATCATCCCATCTTAAGGAAGCGTTCATCTCTCTCCAGAGTTTATGAACAGAGTCTAAATGGTTTACTTAGACTGACACTTACCCTCTACATGGATCAGTTTAGGTAGGGTGAATTGTACCCGTGTAGATGGATTGTCCCTCCTGCTTAAGCAAAATTCAGCAATATACCCATGAACAGGACTGCAAGAGAAGAGGAGAGAGAGAGAGGCTTTTACTCCTCTGATAGTTTGGGTAGGATTTCCTGTTCATGGGAAGAGAACAATAAAAAACCAAACCACTTCATATCACACATCATCAGGAAATAACTTCTTCATAGGTGGCCTGTGGTTAGAGAACTGCTGCCTCACTTTAAGGTTGGAGTAATTAACCCAGTGAAAACTAGTGCAGTGGGATAGTTTCTAGGTCAGAGAACACAGAGATTTAGAACACACTTGAAGCCATCTTGTCTCCTAAGGACAGTAGTGCTGACCTGAAAAGGCAGATATTTTCTGCTACATAGTGTTGATTCACTTGTAAAACTTTTAATAATTGCTTTCATAATGAAGCCTCACTCTCAAGCTTCCTGCTTTGTAGCTTCACACATAAAAATAAGTTGTAGCTTGTTTCTTCGAAGAATATCAAATGCTTTACAAACATTAATCAAATATCACAACATAGGCAAAGACATTTTGATATCATGGATATGATAAAAGTCTTAGGCCTTGGCCAACTGGATGTATTTATCTAGTTTCCATGACAAAGATAAAGTCCATTTCCAAGATGTTGCAAACATCTGGGCAGTTTTTCAAAATTTATAAATGTTTTTTTTTCTTTTAAAAAAAAAGGGGGGGGGGGGGGTGTTTCATTATAACATTTAACCAATTTGGGGGTTTATAATAAAGGTGTGGGATAATATCATTGGTAAATATAAGGGGAGAAAAATTTTGGTAGAAAGCTTTTCTTTTCCTATTTCTGGGTTGCTAAAAAACCTGTGCTCAAAAAAAATCTGTTATACACACATTCTCCATTCAATCACTTTTTGCAGATGGTCTGGGGCCAACAAGATCCTCAAGCAGTCACACCAATCACTAAATACCTTAATTTGGTCAAAGAAATTTGACATTTTTGATAAACAAACACCATTTCATTATTTTCTAGAATAAGGCCATGATGAGGCTGAAATAAGGCAGCGGCAGCCTCATTATTCAACAACTGAAGACAAAATATGAAAAGCATTTTAGCCAAGTGACAGTGCAGAGGTAGCTTAAGGAAGACAATGTAAAGAACTCAATCTATTGGACTCTTATCAAAATGGGTAATGATTTAAGCCATAGTTTCAAATTTTATCTGAACTGAAACAAACTATGTGTGATTTATAAAGAATTTTAAGGACTTGTTGGCTTTCAGATTAGGAAGAAAAATATCCCATTGCACGAGTTACATTCTTGTAATTAAAACCAACTGTACTGAAAAATTTGAGAGAACAGGAAAGTACAGATATTAAAAGTTACAGACACTATATGAAAAGCTCCTCTGATGCATGACTTATTATTTTGAATGCAAGATCTTCATTGGGGAATGTTATCAGCTAAAATTAATATACTGTCATTGCAGTAAGATGTTCAAAATCCCTCAGCATTAACCTTGTTCTCTGAGGGCAGAGAGCTATTTCTCAATGAACAGTTACCCAGTAGTTGTCTAAATTAGTTTCCTCTCTGTCCAAGGTAAAAATATACATCCAGTGGCCTTTATTCATAACTGCAGCACATTAAATATGTGATTCACTGATCTAGATTACATTATGTTAAGGTGTATTTTTGCTTGATCAAAAAAAGCAATTAATTGTTAATTCGGCATTTTCCAACTCTGATAGGAGCAAGTGTCTCCCATACAAATATCAGTGGAAGCCTGTTTTATTTGTTTTCTAAATGAATTTTATCTTCATGAACCTTTCCTATGGAAATTACCTAACATGTTGATCTACATTTTCAGGTGTCAATGGTACTCAGATATGCCCAGTCTCAATTTCCGTAGCAGAAGACTATGGGTTTTATGGCAACATCCCTCGCCTCCGATACCTTCGCCTGGATGGAAACGAAATTCAACCTCCAATCCCATTGGACATCATGATATGTTTCCAACTACTTCAAGCTGTTGTCATATAAAGATATCACGGTGTCACTCTTGTGCTGTGAGAGTGCTAAGATACAAGTTTTGCTGGAATGAAACTTGTTCTAACTCATAAATCAAGAAGTAACAGCTTTATTTTGACTTTAATTTTTTCTTTGCTTGCATCTTTTCTATGGCTGAAAAGATTGTTCCTCTTTCAGAAGAGATTTTGGATGGCCATGAAACATGCTTAACACTTTACCTAGGAATTCCTAATGCGAATATATTGAAAATCGTCTGTGTAAGATCCCAAATATTCCAAAGCAAATTCTTGTCTACTCCATCTTTCTTGTTAAATGCTACAATGTCTATCCTGTTAACATCATTGCTACAGACAAATTATAGCTCCTTATTTTGTTACATAGTAACTAACACAATGAATTTGGGTGTACTTGGCTAAATATATATGCTAGAAAAATCATGAGTTGCATGACTACTAGTTATCAGAACTGCCACTGCCTTTTTTAAGATAGTGACTAATGGTGAACAACCACTTAACATGTAAATAACTCATAAATTGCTGTCATCCTTTGAAAGCTGATAATTTTAGGTCATGAAGTATATGAGGCTCAGAGTCCAAAGCAATATTCTGAATATATATTGTTGTATGGACTCATTTAGTGTATGATTTCAGAACTGGAATACACTGATTCAACTCAAATTCAGGGACAAGGGAACATGAGATGAAATCTTGGTCTATCAAAGTGCCAATTTTCTGCTGTTTCATTCTGCAGTATTCCATTTCTAGTTTTGACACTATTTCTTTCTGTAGCTTTGGGATAGTCATTGAATATTTGGTTTATTTTAGCTTCCATAGAGATAAAACCAAGAACAGTAATAAATATATATTTCACAGACCAGGTACTTCACAAAAATTGGAATGGCTAGTTAATATAACGGTGATAAAAAGAAAATTAAGAAATTAAGAGATTCATCCCTTCCCAATTATTTACTGAACTAGCCAAATATTTGCATAGGAATTGTATCAGTTTAAGCAAATACAGTCAACTCAGAGCAGTATTTAGCTATCTGCTGACTCATATACGCGCACGTAATAACACTGGATTTTAGAGAAGTCCAGGTATTTAGAATAAAGCACATTCACAATTTGCTAACAAGGGAGATATCAGCAGGCATCTTTTTATAAAATCTGGTCTTTTTTTTCCCCCTATTTTTATAAGATACTAGTGGGATTTCAATACACAATTTCAATATTAGAGTCAACTATTCACTGGGAGAGCATGACATTTTTATTTCTGATAGCCAGCACGACAGACTATCCATCAGTCATATTATTTTAGTCTTCTTGTATTTGTAGGTAGAAGCAATTAGTTGTTCCTTGATAGCTTGCATCTATTTCTAACATTTTAAGACTGGCCTCAGTAACAAGCATTTAAAGACTATGCATGTGGTATAATTTTTTCTTTGAAGATGAAGCATTTTCTTAAAAGTAGATTTTTAAAAGGGTTGAGAACTGCAATTTCTAACATTCAATCTCTTTTTATCTGAAAATCAGGGCTTATTCTGTTCCAGTGCACTTGTGGAAATAACCCAGTATAAAAACCCAGCATAGAAATAACCCATTCAGAAATCCTATCACAAAAACATTTATTTTTTGCAGTTCTTTCTATGAGATTGCTGAGAAACTCCTGCCCTTCTAGCAAAATATTTTCTGTACCTCTGTGTTCACCTTATATGAAAAAATACAGATTTAAAAAGTCTCTACAATATGTATGCATGTTTACCTATGTTCTTTACTCAATAATAGCACAGTAATTTATTTTTTGGGGAAAAAAAAAGTTATGTGACAATACTACTAATTAAATTATAACAATAATTATGTGCTTGTACTTGGAAATGAATTTCTACTTTAAACAAAGAACAAATATACATATTCCAAAGTGAATATTCACAGCATCTATGCATATTATTAACATTATTTATAGTTCTAACTGATCGTACAGCAAAGCGTCTTGAAGTTCCAGCCAAAAATTATGACCCTGTTAGGCACTATATACATATTAAACCAGAAAAGACTAACCCTTCCACAAAGAGATGTCAAGCTTATATATGAGAAGGGATGATATGTAAAATCATATAGGGACACTGGAGCATCAAGGTACTCAATTTTCTTGATAGGGGCATTATGTGATGAAATCTGGGGCACGTAATATGATGAAATCACTTTTAGCAGTTATTTTCCACCAGCTGGCCTGATATTAATGGATTTTTCCAATCCACTGTAGGGTGGAAAGCTTTATTAATTAGTTCTTCAAAGGTCAGTTCTATCTTACGGAACAATCTTTGGACAGATGCAGACTGATGCTCAAGACTTGTCCCTGTCAAATCCCAGTTTATCTGGGTGAAGACAAAAATTCATGATACATCCTTGGACAAACTTTTATTGGGCTGAAGAGCTGCTGCTGCCAAGTGCTCTGTGTTCTACACCTTTGATACAACCTGCTGACTCTGCATCTGGGAACTGTTTAATAAAGAGAAAATCCTAAGTATCCTCATTTAGGCTGATTTGTCCCATCTTGATTCCCTCTCCCAGAATGAGCAGTATGAAGTAGAATGAAAAATAGTCATGTTACTGCAGTGACTGTCACAAGATAAATCAACCCTGGTTGGGGTTTGAGCTGCTTTACTGCACGCATGTCTCTATTTGCAACAGTCTTAATGTTCTTAAACATTCTGGGAAAGTTGGTGAAATTTCCCCTCAGACTGCAACAGCAGGCCTAAATTGCATTATTGTGTGGAACTAAACAATATAGGCTTTCAACCATACCTCATTCAATCCATTCGTTATGCCAGAAGACTATAAAGGAAAATGTAAAACACAGTGTCCTTTTCTCTATGAAGAAGGTCCCTAAAACAATGTAAAAAAGCATCACTGTGCTTGAAAGTCTGATGTTAATTCTTCCTAATCCAAGATTGGTCTGACTCCCCACTGATATTTCCTGCTTCAGAAAAAATCGCAGTCTCTTCCACTGCAAGGAGGGAGGAACAGACCTCTCAGCTGTCCTGTCTGAACCCACAGCTGCCTTCATAAAGCTGACATTTGTTTCACTTAATTGTCAGAGCACATCACAAACAGTTTTGAATGGAATATCATGTACAGAAACAAAGACATTTACAAGTATGAGAGGTTGAGAACAAAGCAGGTCACCTTAAGTACACTGCAATTGTGGTCAATCACTAACCAAACCACAAACACCTAGTGCTTTGCCAGAAATGTATATTACGTATGAGTTAATTTTGAAATTATGGCTGTTAACACAGATGTGCTATCACCTCAGCCCAGGGTACAGACAGTTGCTCTGTAAAGAAGAGCATTAAAGCAAAGTGAGAGACTCGAGAACTGAGAAATACCCAGATGTTTCTGACACATCTGCCAGCTTGATTGGAGGCTGGATGCTTGATCTATCAAAAAACTGTGTGGTTTTATAACGCAGCTGGCTCTGCAGGAAGGAAAGCCCTTTATAGATACTGCCAGCATAGTTAAAATTTCAGCCATATGCATGAATCTCCTTTCTCCGTACTCTTCTCTGGCATTTTCTGTTTCTTTCGCAATATTCCAGTTTGCTACCACTTTCTCCTTCAATATTTTTAATGAAAAACACCACCACAACAATCATCTGCAGAGATGCCAGTGACCACAGCAGCTTGTATGACACTTGAAGGAAGAAACACAAACACTAAGAGGTAAAAATTTGGAAGACAACTAGAAAGCCAATTTACATGTTTGTAATTACTAACTCCAACACATATCCTGTGTCACTGAAGGGATTTTCATTCACCCTTGCTGCTCTCAAATTGTTTCCAATGTCTGCCACAAATGCTTGCTGTCATTTTTCCAGCCTACAAAAACTATTTGCTGATATTATATTGCAGCTAGTTTCATTATCTATCTGGAATCAGATTATTGTAACACCTAAACTGTTGTGTTGGTTGTTGAATGGCTAATAATCTCACTTCTGCCATTTGTGGCAGAGAATCTTTGGCATTGTTGAACTCAGCAAGTAAACATCCTCCTCTTGACTGAAAGCCTCCCATAATTGCATTTTTTTCCCCAGAATTGCTTACCCTTTTAAACATAAAGGGTAGCTCTACAAGCCACATCACTGTCTCAGTAATGATACTCAGGAGAAGTACTAACCACTTGAAGTCAAGCGTATGAAGCAATATGCATCATTTGCATCATGTTCTGCCTTAGCTAATTTACCTTCTTCCCCATTAGTAGAGGTAATATCTCTTCTGAGTCCTGTGCTTGCTCTGTCAGTGCTAGTTCAAACAAATCTGTACTGTAATGAATTTGAAACCTTTCCCAATACAGTTGTTTCTTACACTCCCTGCACTGTTGCCAACAGCCTGGGTATTCTTCTTACTGTTTTTGTCTTGGTTTCTGTAGCATATGCATTTGACCAACCTATCTGCCTATCAGTTTGATTTAGTTTTGTTTCTTCAGTGTTTTTTAGCTTAAGCGTGTTTATACATTCTGCGCTAATGGTTGTTCTGATTTCATCTGTTTCCTGGCAGTTCAGCTGCATCTGGGTTTCTCTAGGGGAAGCACCATCCTGACTGCCGCACGCATACTGCAGCAGAACAGCATGCCCCGTTGCTCACAGAATTCACACCTCCTCCTACGCACATGCGGGGACCCAGGCTGATGTTGTCATGTAGATAGGCTATATCTGGAAATCTCTTTTCCAAGGCTTCCCCTCCCTGCCCCAAGTCTTTTTTGTAGGAAAATTAGTGAAGAAACTGGAATCACATCTTCCACAAACAAAAGCTGTTCCTAATTAGGGGCTGGGGCAATGAAAGTTACATGTGGAATCAGCAGCTCTCAGTGAAGCTAAGCTTTTTCAGTAAGTCATTTATTCATTAAAATGCTCTATCACAGTTTTTGTGAATTATTAGTGAATTCAGAAAAAATATGCAAGTAGTTTCAGCCACGGGAAAGAAAAAAAAAATTAAAACAGTGATCATGCTTCTTATTTAATAATCCTGTGGCTAAGACATCCACGTACCATGATATGCCCTTCTCCAGGTAATGAAACCCTGGAATTTGTCTGAAATCATACTCCTACAACTAGGAAGCCTATTTCAAGGAGGGTAATCTCCTTGTGATACTCTGCTTTGTCTCAGGACTTTAAATAATCACTGATTCTCTATCCTGGCAGTGAGGATAACCTTCATGGTATTATAGGATCTAGGCTCAAATCCTTGTCTGAATCAGAAGCAGAGTGAATTGGAGTGTAGAAGTTTTTCTCTGAGGAGGCTGTTTTGAGCACCAAGACTAGAGTTTCAGTCTGTTTTGCGAATCCTAAGATTTGTTTCTTTTAATGACTGGAAGTGCTTCAAACAAAAAAGACTGATCGTAACCCTTCCCAACACTACTTAGCAGCAGAATAGGCAGGAGCTACTCTGCTGAAGTGACACCTAAAATGTCTTCTCTGAGAAAGCTGCCAGGTTCAGGACCCCCACAATCCCTGCCTCCGAATTATTGGCCAAATGGAGAAGTGAAAGCTGTTGGTGCAGATTTTCTCTGAAGGTCATGGTGGTTTGGATCTTTTAAAAATCTAGTCATTTATGTGTTTGTTTTGGTTTGATGTAAGTTCCTTAGCATTCAATTTAAAATACAAAAAAAACATGGTGTGAGGTTTATTTTCCATTTCAATAAGAAAAGAAGATGAAAATATTTAATTCTTAGTCAAATAAACATAAATATTTTTATATTGGTCTGAACATCAGAAAAGCCAAACAGAAAAAGCCAATTTTCTGTTCTCGAGCCAAGATTTCTGTGTTTTCCTTTTTTCCTCCATTGGTCTTTTTTTTACATTTGCATTCTGTCTGGGATCACATAGCAGTGTTATCAGGTATTGAAGAACATTAAGAATGATTTCAGCTGCAATATTATGCATGCTTCTTATTCTCCTCAAAGTATTAATAAGACTCGTGCCTGTATTTTCCTACTTTTGCAAGCTCTGCATACAGGCCCTTTTTTATGCTGTTTCAACTGCAATTGTTGTCAATGTTTGTGCAAGATGCTTGTGCAGGAAATACAGCATTCCCAGGGATTCAAGGCTTTGTATGGTGCCTGCTTCCACATATTTAGACATCCACTGCCTACCTCCTGAAGCTCTCGTGGGACTTATTCCTGGTGGTTTAATACTACCTTGATACTGGGATTTTTCCCAATGTTGGTACTGTGAAGGATGGAGCAGGATAAGTCCCATTGTTGCTGGGCTGCTTCTAAACACGGGCCATCTGGGCTGATGGAGGAATGACAGCCTGTGGGCCTTGTGTCTGAGGAGCTGAAGCAGGTGACTAGCAGCTCAAGGTTATGAAGAGGTTGCATTGAGTGGTAGGAATCAAGGCAAGAAGGGTTCAACAACTAAATGAAATCTGTTTTATCACAAACACATGGAGCAGAAAATCAGCACAAGACAGACAGAGATGAAGATGTAATTGGGGCAAACTTTCAGATTTACAAGTACATGCAATTACTTGTATAGGTGAGAAACACGGAAAGAAGCAATAATTAGTTCTGTCTGGCCAAGCATCAAGAACAATGAAAAAAAAAAAAACCAATAGTTTTTTAATTTGTTTCAAGCTCTAGCAGCTTGGAGGATCCTAATACTGATTGAAGTCCAAAAGCCCACCTGATGCATTCTGCTTGGCACATTAGAACCCTATAACACTGCTATCAAATTTAGAAAAAAAACCCTAAATCTTTGGTATATCAGCTGTGCTTTCTGTCAGCAGCTATATAGAACTGCTACCTGAAATACATTTTCTACTACAGCAGACCTTAACGTTAAATGTGTCAAGAAGAAGTAATTAGGAAACAAGTCCACAGCCTGATCTATATCAATGTCAGCAAACAGTTCCCTTTAGGTGGGAGCTGCATGCACTCTGGAGAGCAAATATACTTCTAAAGTAATTGCCTTGCTCCTTTTTGTGTTTCCTTCAAGCAGCCATCCACACAGATTGAACTATCTGAATGTCCATGAACTACCTGGAGAAAAGACACCCCAGTTCTTGCACTTCCATTCCCACAAGGGAGTCTGGAGGCTGAATGAGGGGCAAGGGGAGGAAAGATCCTGGTTTGGCTGGGGAAATTTTCATGGCAGCCCCTGATGAATGGAGACATGAGCCAGGCCTCTTAGACAGGGCTGTCTAAACAAAAGGCTAAAAAAAAAAGGCAACCTAAAAATAAGGAATTCTTTTTAATTACATTTTGGATTTTAAGCATTCATAGGGTTTATAAAATCATACTTTATCCCTGTGTAACAGGACTAAAAATTTCACTGGTTTTTTAACCAAAGCTGAAATTCTCTATAATCGGTGACTTGAAGAACAGAACTTTTAGTATCGTCACTACCTCAGCCTCACCTGGTTCAGTGCCATTTGTCACCGAGTCCACTTAATGATCTCCTGCAGTTGCCTCTTGAGGCATGCTAGCTCAACTCATCGGTGCAGATAGGAGAAAGATCTTTGGAAACCTATGCATGAAGTTTGGACAGTTCGCTGTTAAGGCATAAAACCAGAGGGACTTCAGAGAGAAGAAATAGTGGAAAGCTGTGAATGCAGAAATGGAAACATTTTTCCCCAAAATTTGCTCTTTTGATTGCACTAACTGACTTAACTTTTGCAGGGTTTTCTAATAATGTGTAACGATTTGTACTTCTTGTTTCCCTTCTCAGAGGTAAACTGTAGGTTGGTGACACGAATGGGTTTGTGGCATTGGTTTTTTTTTTGTTTTTCATATTGACCATTGTGATCAGGTCTAAACAGTCATTGGTCAACTCTTCCAAGTCTCCAGAAACTGTTTAAACGTAACAGTTCAGGCACAGCCCATCAGTTATAAGTGCTGCTGAAAGCATATGTAAACATATCCTTTGTTTAAAAAAAAAAAAAAAAAAAGTGCCTCTCCTTTGAAAGCTGTTACTGTTTTCAGGGAAAATGTGTCAAATACTCCTATAGTTTTCATTAACTTGTTCATCATTTCAAAAACCATTTCCATAACAGTTCTGATGAATTCATGCACCTTTTTTAAAAGAAAATAAACTTTGAACAAGCCTATCTTATCATTAGCAGACAATTCAAAATGTTTTAGATAATTCTTTTCACATTGGTCTGCTAGAAGACACCTTTCATGTTGAATATTTGCATCCCATTTAAAAGAAAACACTTATAATTTCTAATTTGTCCCTGCTCTCTGTGTGTGTAGAGACACATATTTTAATTTTAAGACTGTTTTTGAATTCAACAAAATGCCTGAAGAACTGGGAATCACCTGAGCTGGTGACTGCAGTCTACTTGTTTGCTGGGAATGGAAATTCCTATTCTTTCAAGAGAGCAAGCCCTCAGATCAAAACCTCTTAACTCATCTAAAGATGAGTAGGACATGCTGAAGCCCTGTGCCTTCTACAGCTAAAAAAGCTGAAAGCACTGCAAATTACCTAGCTCATACAGCCCTTGACCAGGTGGTGCTTCTGCCTCTGCATCACAAGATCACAGAGATAAGTTGTCAGTTGCTGCTGAACTGTGAGCAGATGCAAACAGTGTGGAAAGGGAAGTGATGTGATAAAGCCTATTTATATGTGATATGATCATATGAACAAATGGGACATGGGTTAATAGATCATAACCAAAATGGCTGTAGATGGTATTCTTTACTTAGAAAGGTATATTAGCCTTTGCCACATTGACGCTCTTTTCCACTGGGGAAAAAAAAAAAAAAAAGCCCTTTTACTGTATTGTAATTGTAGAAAAACTGCCTGTTTAGGGAGAATTCTTAGACATCTCAAAAATCTGTGCAAGAGCTTCAGCTGTAGTTGTTATCAGATTTACGCAGTACTCTCAGATACATGAAAAGGGTTTTGTTGCTGCCAATATTTGGCCAAGTAGCAAAACAATTGTATTTGTCATTTGTCATGTCACCAATATAACCAAAATTTGATAAGGAAGGAGACAAAGGAAGTCAAATACTAGAAGAGAGAAGATGAGAAATGTGAAAAAGAAGACTAGGGAGGGAAAAGAAGAGAAGGAATTTGGGATGGGGTTATAAAAGAGGCAGAAGGAAAATAAGACTAATTTGGAAGAGAAGGAAGCTTGAGAGATGCCTTTTTGGGCATTCCTTTGCATGAGAGTAAAAGGAGGGGGAAGGAGACACAAAGAGATCAGATGTTTTTGGGAGGAAAACTGAGAGCCTGGAAGCTTGGAAACTGCTGGTCCACAATGCCTCTTGTAGCAGTGTGTGGTCTTTCCTAAAACCTGAGACTTATAATGCCTCAGCCTAGTCTAGTCTAGCGTTACTTCTTTGGGGAACTGGCAGGACAGCAACAGCTAATAGTAAGTGTTTAATATTTGTAATGCTGTCTAAAGTGCTGTGATTAATACGTAATCCAACATTTGAGCCCTGTCCAAACACAAAGAAACTGTGCCGATGTGAAAATAACACCCATGAGCTTTCTTCAGATCAGGCATTACTATATTTTGTGCAGTGTTTCATGCTGATGTGGAGTTGCCTTTTAAAATGAATTCCAGAAGGAATATGGTAATATGCCACAACCATGAATTTCGTTAAAGATTTGTTGGAAACCACATGAAGAGGCAATGTCAGCTGGCAAATCAGCTCTGCAGTGTTCTCAGACTTAACCTTTATCCTGCAAACCATATGCTTCTCCATGTGCTTAGTTTTATCAGCTAATGTTTCAGACACTGGCTGATACAAGATCCACAGTCTACTAATTTTCAGTGGCCCTCTAACTTGTTGGGTTTTTCAGAAGTGCTATGGCCCCTTAAATACTTTCAGGTGCTGAATCATGGCTCAGATGTACTACAAGCTCAAAAGCAAAGTTTTGCTTCTTGCTCGCCTCCACTTGACATCATGCAATGAAAAAGTCCTCATTTTTTCTAGGAATAACAGAAAAAAGAGTGTCCATGCTGAAGGAGAAAAGCCAACATTGGATGGTTATAGAAACAATGTTTAAAGAATTTCTAAGTACAGTCCCAACACTGGTTAATCATAAAATCTTTGACATCTCTACTCCTGTAAATGGGATGGCTTTGTAAATTCATCTTATTCAGACAGGTAGACAACCGGATACTTAATCTTGATTAATATGGACCAAATTCAAATTTAAATTCCGTTTGCAGAATATCAGAAATCCAACTCATGGGAATTTTTTCACTGGAGAGCAGGTTACCTTCCCAGATAAACATTTTTCAGGCTTTTTTTTTTTTTTTTTAATGGCAGATAAACATCTGATCTTACATCCTTTGGGGTTCCAGGAATCTACGAGTGAATAGCTTATTACATGGATAGATTGTGTTACTTTGGTCCCAAACGGATTCCAGTCAACAAGTCGACAGTGAAAACAGCAGCACTGTTTTGAAATGGCCATGACAGCAATAGCAACAAAATTCAGCTGTTCCCTCACCCTGGACTATGAAGTCAGTGAAGGAGTCATTCCCAGACAGTGAGGGTGACCTTATGGCCTCCTATTAAAAAATGAAGGGAAAACAAAGGGGTAAAAGGAAAATTGTGTGAATTTCCCTAAGTCCTTTTCTACTTTAACAATATCTAGAACAGTGCAAAAAGACATTAACTTTGAGGGCTGAATTTCAGTGACAAATAGGAGGGAAAGTTGAGAAGAAAGGACTCAATAGCTCTCATATCAAACCCCTCTACCCACAGTATTGCTTTTTGGCTCAACCTTAACACAATGGCATTTTTATTTCAATACATAATCTAGTTAAGGAAAAAAAAAAGTTGTTCTGGATCATGCGTTCCCTCTCCACATCTACACATTTTCTTGCCAGAATCCCACAGTGGTAGGGTTGCTCTCTGTGTCAGCAGCACATGACTGAGTGATACATATGCTCATTTCAGTATGTTGTTTTCTAATTAAATATATGTGTAGCACACAAAAGAAACATACTATATACACATAAGACACCGGGTAGAGGAAGAGGCACAAGAGTGAATAAAATATATTATGAAATGAAGACTTCCATTAAACTGGTTTTAGTTAGAGAAAAATTATGCTTTTAACCAAAATTAATGCTTCAAGCTATTCCAGAAATAATTCAAGAGAAATGAAATAAGAATGAGGTACATGAAAGCTTCTGAGTTTGCAATAGTAACAGCTGTGTCTAGAGAACCTGGGCAAAAGAGTTTTTTTATTCAAATACGTCTGTTTTAAATAGTATTTTCAATTCAAGCATACATCTCTGTCCATTAAAACAAAGAAAAAATCCAGGGCTAAGTACACAGGACAAACACCATATGATCTTCAATAAACAGCCTTATAATCAAACACCATGTAATTAGTGCAAGAATTGAATGCCAAAAATATGTTGTGATTCCATGAAATGTACCCTTAAGTATTTGTGAAAAAGAATAGATATTCTAGGACCTGTGCCCATTTATCCCATTCTGTTCCACATGAAAGAAATTATATTAAATCAACTGAATATCTGGAAAGAATTAAATCATCATCTCTCATTGGCAAGCCTAAAGGAAAAATTCACAAGAAAGCACAGTTTTATATAATAAAAGTTCTCATGTTTCATGGAGTAAAAGGAAAAAAAAATAACTGCCAAAGGGAAAGTTTTTGTTGCCTTTGGTTATTCTTCTTCTCAGACAATATATTATGGAGTTCTCTTCTGCTCCCTTTTATTATCTTTATTCAATGATCTAAAGTTGCAGACATAGTACCCAAAGTTATTTAAATGAAACCATTTCAAACTCTATCACAGAAAGTCCTACAGGAAGAAACTTTTCTCTCTAGCAGCTGATACAGTGACAGTCATTGGCACTATACAGTAGCAACCAAAACAGACCGGTCTCCTCAGCAGGATTCTTTTTAATGATAGAAATGTCTGGCTTTTTTATTGCCCTCGAGTTCTGTTTAAAGTAGCATGTGGGCCAAAATCTGCCTTTGTTAATGGTGTTTCAGAGGTGTAAATGAAAGCAAGGACTTTCTCCAGCAGACTAAGCTCACCACGGGATCCAAATGATTTACCTCAGAGATGGCTTTAGTTCAGTAATGGAGTTTTACAAATCACACTGCACTGTTCTTTAATTTATATTTAGTTTTGGCATATCATGCTTGTGTATTAGTTATCATTAAACCACCATAAAATGTTCAGGGCTGAACTTTCATTTAATCTGCACTCTGACGTGAAAATCTGATGATTTTCACCAGCTGAGGCTGTGTCCCTCAGACTTTACTAAGGAGAAGACATAATCTATGAATATTAGAGATTACAAATGAGATGCACACCTACATGTCTGCATAACAGAGATAAACCGAAATTTCTATTTTCCTTCCAGAGAATGATTGTGTGAGCAACAGGGGCAGGCGACTCAAGAAGAGAACAGGGATCTCGTTAGGGCATGCAGAGAAGAAATGAGAAAGGCAAAAGCCCAGCTAGAATGCAATCTGGCCGCTGTCGTTAAAGACAACAAAAAAAGTTTTTAAAAAAATATATTAATGACAAGAAGAGAGCCAAGGAGAATCTCCATCCCTTACTGGATGCGGGGGGGAACATTGTCACTGAGGATGAGGAAAAGGCTGAGGTACTCAATGCCTTCTTTGCCTCAGTCTTTAACAGGCAGACCAGTT
>NW_008795909.1:1312231-1323966 GCF_000699145.1 Aptenodytes forsteri | reverse complement strand
CCAGCACAAGGAAGACCCTACACCGAATGGAGCGAGTCCTGCAGAGGCCAGAAGGGTGGTTGAGGCCTGGAGCACAGTATGGAGAAGCAGAGGCTGAGCGAGCTGGGGTTTTTGAGAAATTGTTCAGGGAGAAACACTGGAGCAAGGGCCCAGGCCAGTTGGTGGGACCTCAGTCAATGGAGATTTTCAATATTGGAAAGATCCAAGGGACAAGGCCATGAGCACCTGATCTCACCTGATGAGGGAACTGGGGTTGTTCAGCCTGGTGAAAAGGTGGCTGAGGGGAGACCTCATCGCTCTCTACAACTCCCTGAAAGGAGGTTGTAGCGAGGTGGGTGTTGGTCTCTTCTCCGAAGTAACAAGTGATAGGACGAGAGGAAATGGCCTCAAGTTGCGGCAGGGGAGGTTTAGATTGGATGTAAGGAAAAATTTCTTTACTGAATGAGTGGTGAAACATTGGAACAGGCTGCCCAGGGAAGTGGTGGAGTCCCCATCCCTGGAGGTATTTAAAAGACGTGTAGATGAGGCGCTTAGGGACATGGTTTAGTGGGCATGGTGGTGTTGGGGTGACGGTTGGGCTCGATGATCTTTGAGATGATTCTATGATTCTATGATTCTAACTGGTGGTTCAACATCTTATTTATGGGTTTAACAGCAACATCCGTTCCTGGGTGTCCTCTTACATCTCAGGTCATTCTTCAGTAGGTCTTAGTCCTTCCCTCACTCTCTTCCATGACCTGCTGATCTCCCATTGCTCATTTTCCTTAGACAAGTCAATTTATTCACACTACTTGATCTTTAACCTCTGTGGTGAGGATTCCCCAGTCTCCTGCTGAAGGCTATATTAAAGAATTCGTAATGGAAAAACATGGAGCTTACTCTTTTTCTTCTGTAATTCTTCACAATGCTACCTATGTGTCTTCCTTACTGCTATTAATTTCTCCCCTGCTCTTCTTTTGGACCCCTCCTTCTTCCTGATGAGGTCTGAATTTTGTCACTACATGCTATACTGTTTCCTATGCTTGAACTATTGTTCCTATGCATGGCTTTTGTCAGTATTTTTATAAAGCTCAGTTATTAGAATCTCTTACTTCTGGTCTCCAGTACAGCAATTCCTATTTTTTTCCTTCTCTCCTCACGCGTGATCATTCAGATACACTTCATACATTAACAATGTACCATTTCAAATCATCTTCCTTGCCTCTCATTTTGACCACATCAGGCTGTATCTGCACATTTCCACTTACTCCCTTTCCCCAGCTGATGAAATTCAAGCTGCTGATCTTCATGTAGGACTTGTTCATTTCGAGCAAAAATCTCAGTTACTTGCTATCACATAATCCAATTCATACATTTCTGTGATTTTACACTAAAACTACCAAAGGCTTTTCACTGTCACTGGACAGTTGCTCCATAATCTGTTGCTCTTACAGTTAGAAAACTTTCAAGTTCCCACCTGAATTTATACATGGCTGATATGGGCCCTTTTGCTGTTGTGCCAGCAGATATTTTTTTTTCCAGTTACTTACAGTGGACCAACTGACTACCAAAAGGAATCAGCAAAATAACTGTGGGCATCTGGGCAAACAGCACTATAATCACCATATTGCTCATCAAAGGACAGAAACAGAAAGAAAGCACCATTTATACAATGAAATTTAACACCGTTTCCCTTGTGCTTGTATGGAGAATTTTCCTCTGCACCAGAGCTAAATTCCCTCAGTCTAAAGCTGGATGAATCTGGATTAATCTGGGTTTCCTGACTTCAGGAAACTTGCACAGGCTGAAACTTCCCCATGAATGATTCCCTCACACGTTCATCGGCACAGCTTTGTGTGAAAACAGGACATTAGCAATCTTGAAATAACACTGAAACACACTAAATCTGCAGTTACTTCAAACCCTAAAACTTTCCTTTTCCCTTCCGTGTCTCATCCAGTCCTTGTGTATTTTCCCCAACACTTGCTTAGATCTGGTGCTTAAGTTTTGGGTTGTCTCTTCTGGATGACATACGGTAGTGAAATTTCACTCAACAAAGAATTTTACCTGTATTTTAGCTATATTGGCTGCGCTAGATAAAAGGTCTTTCATCAGCTAATTCTGATCCTGTTTCTGTTAATGGCAACACAGAGCAGAGACCACATGGTAACTTGTTGCAGATGGTGAGCTGAGCAAATGCTGATTGCAGTTTAATTTTAAGCAGTGAGAGTCAATGACACGTTGTGCAGGCAATGAAGCAAAACAAACAAAACCGCCTAAAAGCCAATCCTGCAAATCAGATGTTTTAAGACCATTTGATTACACTGTCTTGAGGTTCTGTGAAGCTACCAGGATCTGTCTGTGTGTCTCTGTGTTTGTGTGTGTGTATGTGTGTGTACATGGGTGTGCATAAATTAGAAAACCACTTTTGGAAAACTCCACATACATTTCAAATAGAAGCTGAAAAGCAATGCATTAATACTTCAGTTCAACCAAAGATAATCACAAAGTATTAATTTGTGTATTTTTCTTGGATACTTGCCTTTAAAAATATGACTAATGTCTGACCTGTAAAATGGTAGAGAAATTCACGTCGCTCTTCAAACAGTGATAGTTTCCTTTATTGTCACGCTAATAGCAATCTACACTTTTGCTGAACTGCTATCTGGGTTGATATTTTCTACAAGCTAATATTTTTTTAAGTTTAAAAATATGACTAATGTCTGACCTGTAAAATGGTAGAGAAATTCACGTCGCTCTTCAAACAGTGATAGTTTCCTTTATTGTCACGCTAATAGCAATCTACACTTTTGCTGAACTGCTATCTGGGTTGATATTTTCTACAAGCTAATTTTTTTTTAAGATTTTTTCCAAATATTTAATTGATAGAAACAGAGGTCTGGCTAACCTTGTATTTCATACTTGTTTACAGTCACATTATTTTATAGATAATAGATAAAACACCATCGTAATTCTAATAGCTAAAGAAAACTAATATTTTTCCTTAAAGCCTATGAGAAAAATCTAGATTCTCACATTCTTTGTGCATTAGTTTCTCAAAGGACATGTTCCCAAGCCTACTCAGAAAAGAAACCTTTTAAAGCAGAAATTCAAAACAAATAAACAGAAATATTGGCTGAAGGGTGGTGTGTGTCTTATTTACAGTGCCAGAGGTCCTGGAGTCAGGCTGTGGTTAGCCATGGCACAGACCAGCTATGTCTGTCTCACTCTGTGTGACTGGCTCAGTCACTTCTGCCCCGCGTTCCCCAACTAGAGTGTCTACCTCCCATGCTCCCCGCTGAGCACCATGGTTCCTCCTGTACCTGTCAACTGTGCCTGTCAAAGCTGGCCGGCTGCTGTCAGCTGGAATCAGGCATCCAAAAGCTGGAGAGAGAGCCTGAAATGTTGTGCGGTAGTCGGGGCTGGATCATCTAACAGGACCCGTACTCTCTCAGAAGCTCTACTGGGAAATAGATCTGTGGTTGTAGCCTGGTCGCTCCCCCATCAGGTGACCTAGTGTTGGTCTGGATATAGCCATTGTATCACTCAGCTACCTGAATGCATCTGTGAAGCAGGATAGTCTTTCCTCTGTCACATGAACTAACCTGTGAATGTTGTCTTTTGCTAGGAGGAGCAGTAAGGAGGGTTACTAAAGCTGGTGTACCTTCTCCCTTCCCCCTCTTCCCACTCCCTGGTGCCACGAGTCATTCTGTGGGCCATGGTGGTGAAGCTGCTCCCCTCCTCTACAGCTTGTCTAGAACTCTTGGTGCTATTCCTGCCACTGCAGAGCAAGCCTGGATCATGGCCTTTTTTTTATATATATATAAAATATTTCAAAGTCAGAAAGTGCTAATTAACAGAAAAGAAAACTTCCTATAGAATGGAGACTGTTATGGAAAAAAAAAGAAAAAAGGACTTTTGCTAAAAAAACCCCAGCAACTTACTCTATGAAAATATATCTAATTTCAAAAAATCATTTCCATGTTATTAGAATAATGGGAACAAAACAAATTGTAGACAGTCAGTTGAACTGGCAATAGCAATCCTGTTGATGTTCAGCTCAGCTCTGGATATAGTGACAGATCTATTTTGCTGCAATCACTTTCAACTGTCACCTGCAGCTCTATCTTGCAGTGTATGTACTTCAATTAAATTCATCAGAAAAATAATCTGCTTTGCAGACCTGCATATTTTGAAAACCCTAAATGTAGGGTTACACTTTTAATATTTTATAAAATCCTATGAAATATATTCTATTACTATATACATTTTACTCATGGCTTTCGCAATGGGATAACAATAATTTAAAAAAAAAATGTTAAAATAACTTTTAAGATGAAAACCCATTTTTTGTTTGAAAACATCTGTAAAAATGGTTGGGGGAAAAAAAGGGAGCTATTTTACTGTTCATATCCCAGGTTTATAACGAGCATTTTTTTAGTTTTTTTTCTTCCAGAGGAAGACACTTTATATTCAATCCTTGATTCCATAAGAGATTAAGAGAATGAATATATGGCCCAAATACCAGACCAGAGCAATGTGTGTTAATGTCAGTAGAGCTTCCCTTGAGATCAGTGCCCTCAGAGCCACTAACTTGGCTACTGCTAGAAGAAACAATCAAAAGGAGACAACTCATAAATGCCACTAAAGGATGCAACTGATATGATGATAACATGAATGCCAACTGCATGTCTGACACACTGGTGCTTGAGCAAAGTATGATAATGACTGGTTTATACACTGCAGTAATAATTCCCAGATTACAGAATCATCAAATCAAAGAATCATTTAGGTTGGAAAAGACCTTTAAGATCATCAAGTCCAACTATTAACCTAGCATTGCCAAGTCCACCACTAAACCATGTCCCTAAGCACCACATCTACACGTCTTTTAAATACCTTCAGGGATGGTGACTCCACCACTTCCCTGGGCAGCCTGTTCCAGTGCTTGACAACCTTTTCGGTGAAAAAAATTTTCCCAATATCCGATCTAAAGCTCCCCTGGCGCAACTTGAGGCCGTTTCCTCTCATCCTGTGGCTTGTTACCTGGGAGAAGAGACCGACACCCACCTCACTACAACCTCCTTTCAGGTAGTTGTAGGGAGCGGTGAGGTCTCCCCTGAGCCTCCTCTTCTCCAGGCTAAACAACCCCAGTTATGTTCTGCAGGTTGGAGTAATTATAACTTCTTTGGATCACTGTAGGTGATAATTACTTGCTAGTGAGTTGTACCGGCATTGTAAAATTTAAGATACTACAAGCAATTAATATTCATGCATTTTGTAACGAATTAAGTGAAAGCAGAGATCATTTTTATGTTACAACTGTAGGATTACATGAAGGCATTCAAATGCAAACAATCGTTTGCATTTTTTGAACATTTTAGAAGCATATGTAGAAGGTGTAAAACTGCAATATATGCAGTACAAAATGTAAACCTAAGAACACACATACAATTTCGTATTCAAACATCATAGGAAATTGTGTAAAATTTATGCTAATGAGAAAAACAACTTTAATTCATGACCTTAATTTCAAATTTACTCAGGATATTGAGGACATTATGACCCTCATTATGTAAAATCTTTTACAGTCTCTATCCATGAAATAAGTATAGTAAAATAGTCTTCACCATTTCTTTTGAATAAAAGGGTATGTCAATGTACAATATACAATACAAAGCCTGTGCTCTACTGAATTCCAAATCCTTGTCTTATTGAACCTTGTTTCTGGTTTATTTTTCCATCCCAAGCAAAACATCATACATCTTTTAGCGATAAATATGATAACCCAGCTCTGAACTGTACTTGTTTAGCTAAGCAAAAGCACTCTGAAGTTTTCCATCTCTGGGGCCAGGAACTGCGTTTTCCTGAAAGGGTCTAACACCAACCAGTCCACAGGCTGGGCTGGAACAGCAGACAATAGCTCTGGATGTTAATAAAAACCATTCTGCCACACCGCATGCTTGCATACTCAGCAGTGCTCTCTTATGTTCAACTATGATTAAAGAAAGAACAGAGATTCCTTTCCCAACTCCTTCTCAAAACTGATGCAAATTATACCTCTTAAACAGCAAACTGTAAATTTGGTTTTAGAAGAACGGCAGTCTGTCTAATGTGAGTGGAATATAACCCAAGTATGTGAGTCTGAAGCTCTGACTCCCGTCTTTGGCCTCAGTGGGAATTCCTGAGACTGCCTTCGTTAACAAGCTACAGTATAACCTGCATATGTCTGTGTGTGTGCACATAACTGATAGACCAATGACACACAAAATGCACATTTGTTTTCACCCAATTTATTTCAAAAGTATGAAAGGATTAGTAACAAGGTAGAAAAAACCCGACCCGTTATGATTTCTCCAGCAAATCTTCAGAAAGTACATCTCTCCATCTCTCGTCTGCACGTTCACAGGGAACAAGGAAAAATGTTATCTTAAGCACCAACCTCAATTTAGATTATGTTTCAGTATTACCTGGCAGTTGTGTCCAAACTGAAATTACTAAATACCCTGAGAAAAATATATTCTCTTGAGACTTTTGAATCAAATAAAAAGAAGTACAAGGAATATAATTTATTATAAAGGCTATTTCAGATCTGTTTTAGCAGTTTGAATAATCAGAGTTCTCTGATTTTCTAAGTGCTCTTCTAAGCTAACCATATGATTTATTCATGTATAATATATAGTAATAATCTGACAAGCTTTTCATCTGCTTGAAAATTTGTAACATACAGAAAGAGTGAACAGCACGCTGTGATGGATTTAACTTATGGGCTGATTATACAAACAAATGTTAGTGAAGTAAAATTGGAAATGTGTTTAAGGAGGATCTTTGAATTTTACAGGACAGTCATGCCAGCAAGCCTGGCTAAAGATGATTAAAAGTAATAGCTTTTGGATCATTCTCTTAGTTTATAACAAAGTTTAATAATTTCAGAAGCAGATATTGCAGGTTCTAAATCATTCTTTCCAAAAGAAAAGTGGGAGCCATCCATTCCTGTTGTTGTAACTATGGATTTGATGTTTGATTTCACTGTAAATGTGCGTGGTCCCTGTTAAAGCTAATGCTTTATTCTTAACAATTAAGAAATTCCAGGTATACTGAATACAATAATGAATCAGAGTCTAAATAGATATGGGCTTTACATATGCAATAAAACAAAATTCTGGGTGTTAATTTAGAAAAGCATCATAGTTTGGTAGACCAGACTGCATGAAAATATTCTGAGATGTCACTGTTAGTAATCAGTATTAACCAGATCCAGCATACGTCTGACAAATTTTAGTCATGCTATTTTTTTTCTGGAAGAGAAAAAAAAAAAAAAAGCATCTGGATAGGCAGTACAAAAGAGCAACAATTAATATTTGAATGACAGGAAAAAAGTCTTATACTACAAGATCTGACACTTTAATCTGCCTACATCAACCATGGAAGTAAAAGGTGGCAATAAAAATAATTTAAAGGAAAAGAATAACAGCTTCTAAGGGTATGTGAATTGAAAGGGAATTTGCCATCGAGAACTGAAAATCAGGCAAACTGAGGTGAGAAATAAGGCATTTGAGTTGATCCATATGTAATGGGTTTTTAGTTAGTTCTGTGACTCATTAAAAAGCTTTTTTCTTCCTTGCATTCACTGTTTATGCAGAAATATTTAAACCTAAACAAGACTTTATTAGTAAAAATAATTGTAGCTATCTCACATTTTCTGTTTAACTCTCTTTTTGCTCCTGTTTATGGCAATTTGCACAAGGGATAGAACAGTTGGAGCACTCTAAATCCTTCTTTTGTACTTTGTTTAACTTTGATGAGCAAAATGGAAATGCTAATCCCTTCTGCAGACACATGATTTCCTTCCTTTCTCCTCCTCTCTGAGACATTTGTTTTTTCTGTTCTCCGGCCTTTGTTCCCTAGCCCCAGCGAGGTTCATATGATGCATTCCTTTTCCCAGGGTCCTAGGGTGAACGAGGTTCCACAACCCAGCAATTCATGAAATGCAAGTGATACTGAGACAGGCAAGCGATGTATCAAAGCAGCTTCCTACCTCTGTGTCCTCTCACTATGCCTTTAGAACAAACAAACAAACAAACACAAAGAAGAGTCAGGGTGTTCAGTATCTCAGAAGGAAACACTCTAAAATACTTGCCTGAATTTTAGCCCTGAAATTGATTGTAGCTAACTTCAGTGATTCCAGGATTTCATGTCGTGATTTCTTTGTTCAATATAATCTTGACCACATATTTAAAATTGGAAAATAAATAATAAATAATGATTCAGTAAATAATAACGTCACACACCAAGAACAAGCTGAGAAAAACATTTGTTTGGACATGATGCAGACTCTCTGATACAGTATATAACATTCATGAAAATGTTGGAGGATTCTAGCATTGAAGGCCTGAGGGAAGTAGGATGTCAAAGATGATGGATCCAGGTGCAAAAAGGGAAAGCTCTTCGCTATGCGCCTTAGTAAAGATTTTCATGAACATTCAGTGGACATAGTTTGGTGTGCCAAATACTACTTTTATTTAGAAAACTAAAAATTATCCAATTGGATTAGGTTGAGCTACATATATGCAGGTTAGAGGGTATTGGTTGAAAAATCATATTTTAAATTCTAAAATAAAATTTTTACAAGTTCACAATAATAGCTGTCATTCCAAATAGTTTAGAATGTCTGCAGAAGGAATTACATCTACTTTACGATCCTTCTCTACAATAAAGTCAAAGAAAACAAGCATTCACTGTGGGCATTTTATTAATAAAGGGTACATGTGTGCCACCAAATAATCTGAAAACTGACCTAAGTAGATAACAGTTTATAGTCATTTTAAAAAGAGCAAAAATTGCAAAAATTAAATCAGTAACCAAAGTGATACAATGTATGACATTTTATTACTTCAACTATGAATTCTTTCCTAGTATATGAAAAATAAACTACATATTATACAGGGCTTTTAGGGAAACAACACAAACTTGATTTTTCTAGAAATAATCTTTGCATAGGTTTAAATATATAAGGAATCTGCCAAAAATGTCAAATTTAAAGTTTAAGACCAATGTTTTCTATACCCACAGAGGTGACATTC
This sequence comes from Aptenodytes forsteri, assembly GCF_000699145.1. NCBI lineage: Eukaryota > Metazoa > Chordata > Aves > Sphenisciformes > Spheniscidae > Aptenodytes > Aptenodytes forsteri. Next base: position 1,314,904 of record NW_008795909.1, on the reverse strand, counting down.
TCATACCAACTTTATTTGGAATAGATGGCTCTTGTCTCTGCTTGGTGAGCCTAACCTATAGTCTTTGGCTTACACCCAGTGCTTTATACCAATTCAACCTGACTATTTTTGCCGCCTTCTTTTGTAAGTGCCCCACATTCGCTTCCTTATACTAACATTAATGCTGACAAGCTAATGCTAACATTAACATGCTAACGTTACCTGCATTTTGGTCATGAGACATAGCATATCCTGAGAAATGAATACTTACGGACCTCCCACATATGACCAAAACACAATTATCCCCATCACATAATACAAGTGACCCCACTTTTTTCATATGGCAGATGCACTTCTGGTCACAGAATGTGGAAAAGAGTTGGAAGAAACCCAATGCCTCTTTTTAAAAGGCTGTGTAGCCCAAGCAGCTGAGCTTACTGTCACCAGTACTGGAACACTCATGTATTTCCTCTCCCTTATGTAGACTGGTCCTTGGCCCAGGAGAAGGTGATCTTTCATTTTTTATATGAAAATACATCAACATCTTCATTTATTGCTCTTACTCTATAGTTTCAGACCGGGAGCATCTTAAAAGATGCCAGGTGCCAAGTAGAAACAACCAAATGAATGACTCATTTTGGGACTCCCCCATCACTCCTTCCAAAGCTGGATATTATCTTGCTGTCCCTGTTAAAAATCAGCACTAGAACTTTCCAGAGCTGACGCAGCAGACTGAAGATCTGTACTTCTGTTCAGGCTAGCAGACTGAGAAGGCGCTGAGAGGGAAACTTGGTACCATACACAAACTCTTTCTGAGGGTCAGACAGGATTTTTCGTTTTATGGCAAAACTAGAATTTTTCCCACACATTCTTTCTTATCACACGTTCCTGGGGATGAATCTGTGAGGCCCAAAAGAAAACAAAGCAAAGAAAAAATTATATTTATATCAAGTGGATGCTGACAGTCTGAATCAAAGGCTCAGTGCTTTATAATCAAGGTTTTGGAAAAACAAGAATAGGACAACCCCGAGGCTTTGGCACTGAGTTCAAGAACACAGTTAGGAGTCATTGCACCTCCAAGAACTGGGAGAACTGAAATGGAAACAAAGCCCTCTCAAAAAACAAGGGAATAAATTAATTCATTTAGCACTGCCAGCAATTATACAATGGGAATGCATTTTAGCTAGGGATGTGTTAGGCAATGACCACAGCTGGATATGCTTCCAGCTGAAGTCATGCTCCAAAAACCACTGACTGCGATGCAAGTCTCCATTAACTTTAGTAAGCTTTTAATCAAGCCCAAGTTAGTAAGTCAGACGGCAAGATTTAGAGACAACTGGGGAAGTTTGCAAGACAGTAACTTAAACTGCACAAGGCCAGAGGATCTGGAAAAAAAAACAAGTGTCAGTGAAGGGACTAATTAGAGGACATGAAAAGCTCACTCCCAAATGTCCTTTAGTCAGACTCAGGAATTTCATTATCTTCTTTGATAACAGGATTCAGAAAGCACAAGGCAGTGATCTGAATCAGTTCCTAGCTCAAGCACAGATTTTCTGTGAGCATTTTAAAATGCTTGTCTTTCTGCTCAGCAACACCACAAGGGTTATAAGTAGTCTTTCTTTTCCTTTGCTTTTAATGGCATAATAGTCTTGAATTGCTTAAATGTTGGGTCTCTTGGGTTTCTAGCTAGTCTAGGGTTTCCAGCATCAGGACTTCTAGCATCCAAGCTCAAACAAAATGCCAAACGTTAATTCCAGCATTAACTAAGGCATGTCCTCTACAGATATACCACTCAATCTCCAAGTTCTTGTTCTTTAAAGCATAAATTGAGACAAACAAAACTGTTTTCTTTGTTTGACCGTTATTGGCAAAATTTGTGTGCCATATGAAACATCATACTCATAAGTTTGTAAAATTCTTTGTATAAAATATATCCTTTTTCAGATAACTTTCCATAGCTCTAACAAAAAATAGAAGCAATATCAATGTTTGTAAGTTAATGTTTGCCTTTAATTAATTTTACTTGTTTAGTGTTTCTGGAAAACAAGCCCAGCAAAGCATATTGTAATCTGACAGGAATACAGTAAGCCACTAAAAATCAAGATTAAGTTAAGATCCAGAGCCAAAGAGGTTTGAACTTCACTGGTCTTAATAAAACAAAAAAGCAAACCTACAGACCAAAAGATACAAAATTTTCAGGCCCTAGGTCACAGTATGTCTAAATCAACTTAGTTGTGTAAAAATGAAGAAAAAACATTAATATTGATATGAAGAATTTGTTGTAGGTAAGAATTTTTCCTCAATAAAGAATAAAAGATTTGGGTCTTTTGTATGAGTGAAATAAATGAACACTAGGCCTGTCTAGAGAGAATAAGTTTTGTAAATGAAGAAGTCATATTGGGAGTAAGGATTTAGAAGAGTAAATCTTAAATGGCCAAGCACAGTAACAAATAAAATACTTAAAAGTGAAATAATGTTAATTACTTCAGCACATGGAGCAACATAAAAATTACCAGTAGCAGTAAGAAGGTGACATGATGCATTTTGCTGCAGAAGATATATCTGCAGATGTCTTTAATGCATATTTATTCAATTTTGGGATGATATATATTACCCGAGGGTGCTGAGAGAGCTGGTGGAGGAGCTCGCCAAGCCACTCTCCATCATTTATCAGCAGTCCTGGTTAACGGGGGA